>NC_091569.1:11376922-11386922 GCF_042767895.1 Penaeus vannamei | reverse complement strand
TAAGACGGTGTGTGTTTGTGTGTGTGTGTGTTTGTGTGTGTGTGTGTGTGTGTGTGTGTGTGTGTGTGTGTGTGTGTGTGTGTGTGTGTTTGTGTGTGTGTGTGTTTGTGTGTGTGTGTGTGTTTTATGTAGTATATTCACGTCATTATTACTAAAGTGTCTAAAAATATCAACTTGGAGTAACTTCGCCTACTATCTTCTATCTTTATAATTACTCTCATTAACAATCTATATCGCGATTATCCTTTCCATCATCAAAATCATTTTAATAATGTTACCATCACTATAAAACCAACTTCTTCACCTTTTTACTTACTCCATTGTGACGAAAGCTGGAACTAATATGAAATTGCCACAGAGCTTTCCTTATCTGTTCGTTTAACTATGTCTCTTTATGTTGTTTTGTGTTAAAAAAAAAAAAAAAAAGTTCTTCGTTGGTTTGCGGTGTTTATGTAGATTTTAAGACAAAAAAAAAGTAAAAAATCTTGCAGTTATGGTTTCTTATGCCATAGTGACGTCTAGTACTGTGAGCATTTATCTGAATTTCTAAAGAGTGTTTATTAAATTCTTAAAGTTGCTGGCAGCGTAGATGAGAGTAATGTCGAGATTGAGTGTATGTGATATTTCATTTTACTTGTGTTCGATTCTCTCTCTCTCTCTCTCTCTCTCTCTCTCTCTCTCTCTCTCTCTCTCTCTCTCTCTCTCTCTCTCTCTCTCTCTCTCTTTGTGTGTGTGTGTGTGTGTCCGTCTGTCGGTCTGCCAGCGAGTGTACAAACTGGGCAAAAAAAAAAAAAAATGTTTCATGTATATCTTGTCGAATCATGTAAACATATTTCGAACGTGTTCGAGTGAAGAAAAAATCAAAGTTATTCTGTACTTATATTTTATTGATTCGCGTCTCTCCCCACTCTCCCTCCCCCTCTCTCTCTCTCTCTCTCTCTCTCTCTCTCTCTCTCTCTCTCTCTCTCTCTCTCTCTCTCTCTCTCTCTCTCTCTCTCTCTCTCTCTTTCTCTCTCTCTCTCTCTCTCTCTCTCTGTATATGTGCACGCTCGTGTTTGTGTTTATGTGCATGTGTATTTGCGTGTGCGCGAGAGAGTGTCGACCACTTATCCATATTTCCGACTCCCTGACCACCGAACACCCTTTAGCATGCAGAATTAGTCGAAAACTTCTCTTCCTAATAGTTTACTCCCATTAAAGGCATGAAATTTACATCGCGAGGCATAGGGTCTACATGCAATATACCTGAAAGATCGATGCCTATGTTTTGGTAAAGATGAATTTGTAGAATTTTCACGAACGACGTAGTCTGCAGGCGGATATGAACTAACGCATTACACACTAAAAAAAATAGGGATATAAAGTTCATATCACAAGAGGTAACTAGAGAGTGTAAAGAACACATTAACTTAGCAAACGCAACAAAAAACATGACAAGGATGCCCCCCTCAAAAAAAAAAATAATAATAATAATAATAAATAATAATAATAATAATAATAATAAATAAATAAATAAATGATAAAGATTTTTTTTTTTTTAGAAAATATATCCGTGACCTTGCATATAGCATTATGAATAGTTCAACCAGCTTGCTGAACACTTTAAAAATACCATTTTGCATAAGTATCACTTAGAAATGTTCTTATTAATGTTACAAAGATAAACATTGGTTTTAGGGACAATCTCTGCAATCATCAAAAAAGAAAAGAAAAAAAAATTGACTTGAATTCTTTCTTAGTAACTCTAGGTTTTTGTAAACGCAATGGCAACGTTGATGCAAATCTGAAGACTCGATATGGCTGCCTTTTGAAAGTTATCAAAGAACAAGGAAAGAAAATGATATTTATTTACCAGCTTATTGAAGTCACTGAAAAAAAACGATTATATTACGATGTTAAACTGTTGATATTCGGTATTGAAGAAAAATGCACTAAGTCTTTTGAGTAATTTAAACATTAGTAGAGGTAAATACATTTGGTCACTAATGTTAGGCTATTTAATCAATTTTTATTTGCTTTTCTTTGTCTATTTGTCTTGGGTTCTCATTCTCCTCATATGAAACTATTATCGTTATTTTCTCTCGCATAAACTAAACTAATGTACCAGCAGAAACTGTCGGTACAATGAAGCTTTGGAACATGTAAACTCACTCTCACTCTTTATGTCTCTCTCTCTCTTTCCTTCTCTATTTCTTTATTTATCTCTTTCTCTCTCACTCACTCACTCACTCTCTCTCTCTTTCTCTTTCTCCCTCTCTCTCTCTTTAATTCTTTAGTTATCTCTTTCTCTCTCTCTCTCTTACTCACTCACTCACCCTCACTCTCTCTCTCTCCCTCTCTGTGTCTCTGTCTATTTCTTTATTTCTTTATTTATATCTTTCTCTCTCACTCACTCACTCACCTCTCTCTCTCTCTCCCTCTCTCCCCCCCCTCTCTCTCTCTCTCTCCTTCTCTCTTCCATTCCCTCTCTCTCTATCTCTCTCTTTCTCCTTCCCTCTTCCATTTTCCAACCCCCGGCCTCTTTTTCAGCCTCATCTAACAATGCTTTTCCTCACGACTGAACGCGTCTATTCAGAATGAGGTTGTGAGTAAATTCCTTAATAAATTGCTTTTCCCAAGAGCCTTCTGCCGTGACCTGATCGCCTGTGAAATTGACCAAGACAGCGGCTATGAGAGCGTGGAAAACCTGTAGCCAATGTTGGAAATCTGGGTCATAGTAAGATTAAGTGGAATTCAGGGCGTTTATACAAAAATAGGGAAAAAAAGAAAATAATAATAGTAAAGGGAGATGAATAAATACATATAATCTGGCGTAATATGACGGTAAAGAACTGGATTCAGATTTACAAAAGCAGAGTGGGCGGGTCTGTCTACATCAACAATACGTTTGAAAAAGAAGGTTCAGTAGTAAGAAATCCTATTCCTTTGATGTTTCTGTACAAACTTTCACGGATTTTGCAACATTCATGCCATAATGAAGAATGAAAACCCTCTCATTTAACTGAAGGTTGTTGAATTAAAATGTGTTGACAAAAGAATCCCTGATATTCGTTCCAAACCAAGTAATATACCACCGACGGAAGAACTTCCCCTGAACGCTTGTTTACATAACTCATCTGCAGTTTGCTGCCTCCGTAGGGGCTAATACACTCTGAAAGGGAATAGAGAAAAAAAAACTGACGAAAAGGAAGGACACACATATATAAATGCGTGTATATATATGTATATATATATATGTGTGTGTGTGTGTGTGTGTGTGTGTGTGTGTGTGTGTGTGTGTGTGTGTGTGTGTGTGTGTGTGTTTGTGTTTATATATATATATATATATCTATATATATATATATATATATATTTATATATATATATATACATATTTATATATATATTTATATATATATATATATATATATATATATATATATATATATATATATATATATAAAGATGTTCATATATATATATAGATATATATATATATGTATATATAAAGAGAGAGAGAGAGAGAGAGAGAGAGAGAGAGAGAGAGAGAGAGAGAGAGAGAGAGAGAGAAAGACAGGATAGAGACACAGAGAGCCAGGGGAAAATGAGAGAGAGAAACGCTTTCTGGCCAACAGGAAATTCATAGCCAGAACTGACTTTTTAAAACCTAAAATGTGATTTCGTCCTCATGCACAATTTATCTGTTAGATCCGTCCCCTAACTCAAATATATTCAATCGTGACATGATTTTTTTTTCTCAGAATTCAAACAGCGCTCCATATAGATAATTGTTGTGCTGTGCTGGCGCAGCGGTAAGGTGCTGGTCTAGCAATCCTGCGGACCTGCGTTCAATCCCACGCCCGGCCAGTGAGTGGTAACCCCGGCCACTCCTTGCACACAGGGGGGAGATTTGGGCAAAATAATACAGACAGTATGTCACAGCAAAGAATATCCATTGTAACAAATGGAATTAAAACTAAATCTTTAATCTTTATCTTAATCTGTTTAATTCATGGGAAAGTGACGATCGTGTACTTCCGCTCCTATTACAAAGCAGGAGTAGAAATGTGCAATATCTAGCGATACCAGAGTCAACAGTCGAAATGGCAGAGGAAATGGCAGATCTTTTAAAATGGCGTTTCCTACGACCGGAAATTTGGGACTTTCCATGAGTTTTTTTTCCAATTCTATTGACATACTAATCTATAGATAAGACCTTTTTAAATGTTTTTCTCTTTTTTCTTGTTAACGATGATTTTTTTCACAATTGATTTATTTTTCTGTCTCTGTCTATTTTTCTTTGTTTATTGTTTAGTACCGGTAGACAAGCTGATAGAAAAGGTAATCTTTTCATTAAGAAATATAATTTTCTGAGAAAACAGTATTATAAAGTTATCTTAAAGCTTTGATAGAAAAAGATGGGAAAATACATATAAATACAATGAAGAATACAATGTCGAGAGTAATTATCATCTACAGAAAATACATTCTGAGTTTTGACTAACTTCGGACATACATAACTGCTTATTTCGTCTCATTATTAAGGAAATAGACCCCTTGGCTCGTTTCTATGTTATCTATGGCAGGTGTACATAATTTATGTAAGTGTAGCTAACTTCAAACAGCAATACAGCCTTGCTTTGTATACGTATTTGTGAAGTAAATATCTGAAGTTGAGAGTAAACTTTATCGGACGGAGGCAGTTTTGTCAAGGGGAAATATATGTGGAGCGTTGGCGTCGAGAATCTCAAATCTAAATTTAAGGCAGAAATGGACATCAGTCCTTTCTCTCTCTCTCTTTCTCTCTCTCTCTCTCTCTCTCTCACACACACACACACTCACACACATTTACTCAGTCACTCTCTTTCTCGTTCTCTCTCTCTCTCTCTCTCTCTCTCTCTCTCTCTCTCTCTCTCTCTCTCTCTCTCTCTCTCTCTCTCTCTCTCTCTCTCTCTCTCTCTCTCTCTCTGTCTCTCTCTCTTTCTCTCACTCCTCCCTCCATCTCTTTATCCCTCTCTCTCTCTCTCTCTCTCTCTCTCTCTCTCTCTCTCTCTCTCTCTCTCTCTCTCTCTCTCTCTCTCTCTCTCTCTCTCTCTCTCACTTTCTCTCTCTCTCTCTCTCACTTTCTTTCTCTCTCTCTTTCTCTTTTTCTTCTCCCTCCCTCCCTACCATCCTCCATCTCTCTCTCTCTCTCTCTATCCCTCCCTCCCTCCATCTCTCTCTCTCCCTCCCTCTCTCTCTATCTATCTATCTATCTAATTATCAATCTCTGCCTATCTCTATCTCTCTCTCATTACAACAATCTGAATGTCGACGCATTTCTGCATCTCCCCTTCGGCATTCATATGCAATGATAAAACTTAGCATCCGGGACACAAGGTAAAAAATGTCTTGGGAATGCTTTCTGAACTTGGCATCAATAGGCTAAATATAATACAAATTTTTCGGGCTTGGGGAGCAGATGCGTCAGGCACAGAACAGCTACAGGCTGAACTGACTGTGTGTGTGTGTGTGTGTATTTGTTTGTTTCTCTGTGTGTGTCTGTTTGTTTGTTTCTGTGTGTGTGTGTGTGTGTGTGTGTGTGTGTGTGTGTGTGTGTTTGTTTGTTTCTGTGTGTGTGTGTGTGTGTGTGTGTGTGTGTATGTGTGTGTGTGTGTGTGTGTGTGTGTGTGTTTGTTTGTTTGTTTCTGTGTGTGTGTGTGTCAAACGAGAAATGAAAAAGGAAAGAAAAATGTTTTATATTTACTATCCCTGCATTTGGAAAGTCTCCCTTCGGCACCTAAAACGCAACGTCATGTCACCGAAGGGAAACCATTTCACAGAGAGCAAAAGGGAAGCTTTTCATAAAACTGCACAACGATCAGACAGATTTTGGAATATAAGCCAAGACCATTGAGATCCCGTCGAAGGCTTAATGAAACTGGCATTGATGAATCGCTGGTCCGTAGCTGATTCGTCTGCAAGAGGTCTGATAAAAGGGAGATGAGAAAGAACGGGAAGATGAACAAATAGATAAAAAGATATATATCGCGGGGGAAAGCAAACTGAAATTATGGACGAAAGTATAACAAACGAATTTGAAACTTAAAGAGAAATATCGGTGAACGTAAAGGATTTGTGTTTCACGCCATGGTATATGCTTATATATTTATTTATTTTTTCTGGGGAAGCACTTTTAATATTATATCTGGTTTTCAGCCTTAGCATAACCTGACCTTTATACATTTTCATGGTTAGAAATTTCAGACAGAGAGTGTGAGTTCAAATTCCTCGAGAAATTGTTTCTGTCTTGGCAAGTTTTCCCTTTGCTCCTGAACTTCGCCAGCTCTTAAGTCCCGCTACAAGTTTTGCAAATCCAGAAGCACTCAAAGATTAAACACACACACACACAGAGGCACTCAAAGATCACACACACACACACACACACACACACACACACACACACACACACACACACACACACACACACACACACACACACACACACACACACACACTCCCACACTCAAACACACACACACACATATGTTTATTTCTGCTATAGTATTTTTATAAGGGAGGAAGAGAGAGAGAGAGAGAGAGGGAGAAGAAGGAGAAGGAGAAGAAGGAGAAGGGGAAAAAGAAAGAGAAAGAGAATGAGAACGAGAGAGAAAGAACTCAAACCCGAATATTTTTTATATCAAAATTATACATATGAATGACAATTAATGAAAGAGGAATGAAAGAAAGAAATGATCATCATAGAAAGACAATTTTCTTTCCTGAAGTTTTGTTATTTCATGAAAAAAGAAGAAAAGTGTGTTAATCGAATTATTTATAAAACCGAATTATTGCCGAGACTTCACATTCATAAATACTTATCCTTTCGTTTCCTATTCCAAAGAGTGTGAAGAGGGTGGAAGAACTAATGGAAAGTATGGAAATAAATGAGAGGACGAAGAATAGAGAGAAATGGAGCAATAATTTCGAATTTCCCTTTTGTTAAAGATTGATAGGGAGAAAGATCACAAATGGAGAAAATAATAATGGCGAAAAATTCGGATTATTCAAATACATTCCTTTTTGGAAAATATTCAAAATTTTGCGTTCCAGCTTTTGGTTTTCGTTAGTTTCCGTTATTTGGAACGTTATAAGAGGCAATGATGAAGAAACGGTATGTACTGGGGAGGCGAAAATGTGTGTGTGTGTGTGTGTGTATGTGTGTGTGTGTGTGTGTGTGTGTGTGTGTGTGTGTGTGTGTGTGTGTGTGTGTGTGTGTGTGTGTGTGTGTGTGTGTGTGTGTGTGTGTGTGTGTGCTTGTAAACGTGCGTGCGATTTACTCATCTAAACAACAGCATATTGACCTATAAGAAATTCTTATCTCCATGAAAATAAACAACGACATAGTTGCATTCATAGTACATCACAACAGACATCACTATATTTAAACACAACCACGATCATCACAAACTTTCGTATCGCCAGCTAAACAATTGTTAATGCTATAACAACTCTTTAGCGATAACGCAAACCACCGGTACTGTATTTCTTACATTTATTTCAAGTTCATGGCAGTGATTCCGTGGCGTGAGTGTGTTTGTTTGTGTTTTTGTTTCCTCTCGATGAAGAATGAGGCTAAGGGGCGGGTCTTGCTTCATGTCTGTTGTGTGTATTGCAATTGATGTATGGCTTTTCTTTCGTCGGTTGAAAAGTCATCATTCACAGCGAGGCAATGGGTTTTGAATGGCATCGTGTCGGGATTCGTACTTGCATGCGAAAGGAGACTTACTCTGTCTCACTATTACTCTCTCTCTCTCTCTCATCCTCTATCTCTCTCTCTCACGCTCTTTCTCTCTTCTTTTCTCTTCTCTTCTCTCTCACGCTCTCTCTCTTCTCTTCTCTTCTCTTTCTTTCTCTTTCTCATTCTCTCTCTCTCTCTCACACACACACGCTCTCTCTCTTCTCTCTTCTCTCTCTCTCTCTTCTCTTCTCTTCTCTTATCTCTCTCTCTCTCTTTCTCTTTCTCTCTTCTCTTCTCTTCTCTTCTCTTCTCTTCTCTTCTCTTCTCTTCTCTTCTCTTCTCTTCTCTTCTCTTCTCTTCTCTTCTCTTCTCTTCTCTTCTCTTCTCTTCTCTTCTAGTGCATGATATATACAGAGAAGGAACGTCCTAAACAACCAGATAAGTGTCACTGAAGATTACTTAACAAGCAATTATGGCTTAAAAGACTGGTTTAGTATTTAAGAAAAGGGGAGGAGATTATTGCAACAGAAACTCCTCGAAACTGAATTTAGGAGAATCAAAATGTATGTTTTTTTTTGTTTTTGTTTTTTGTCTTACGGAATATGTAATAAATGTTATGCCTAACAAATCCAAACATATATATCTGTATTTCGCTCGAAATGATTATTTGGACTCAAATATAAAAAATCAACAAACTGAATAGTGGAAACCTAGCAGAGCCGACCTGAGGTCTGAAAAGCAGAGCATTTCGGAGCCTCGAAATGAGCAGTAAAATCATCAATGAAATTGCACTTGCAGCTAGATTATATGTGTGTATGTATATGTATATAGATGTGAATGTAAATATATAAAAAATATATTCATATATACACATATTTAACCACGCATATATATATATATATATATATATATATATATATATATATATATATATATAAGTACATATATACATATACATATATATATATATATATATATATATATATATATTGTGTGTGTGTGTGTGTGTGTGTGTGTGTGTGTGTGTGTGTGATAGAGAGAGAGAGAGAACAAACTTTGAGGCCGGAAAAAACGGAAACATTTATTTTTTTCACTATTAACTATCAGTTTTTGCCTTTCTTAAGTTCTATGGTTGACTTTTACAATCTAAACATATAGTTATCTACACATCACGAATAGCTTTACTTACTGAAAATATAAGCACGTTTATTGTTTCATCCATTACACTGTAGGTGGTAAGCATTGGTTAGGCATAATCTTAAATTTTGTTATTTGAATGGTTATGACATTCTGATACAATTTCCTTTGTCAGATTTCCTTCCTGTTGTAGATAATTATAAAATAATTTCAGCCAATCACAGGCATCGTTACAGACCTACGTCTCTCCCTCACGGAATACTACATATTGCACATGTATAGCCAGATAAAAATTGTCACCTCCAGACTCGTGGTGTACCAGTTGAAAATGTCCGCAACTGTACATCCATATACCACACAGACGAGCAGAATTACCTTTGTGTAGCAACGCGGAAGATTAGAAGATAAAATTGGTTCCGGTATCAAAGCGTTCGTCTTGCGCAGCCACTGAATCCCAAAGTCATCTCAAAAGCATTGACTATACGCCTCTGCTTGGTGGCATCTGACGCGGAACCTTCGATCTTTGGTGTAAAGTCATGAGAAGCTATTGAAATATTTTTTCCTGTTATACACTACGCAATGTCCCTCTTCATTTCTCTAAAGGAGGAAGTCTTGCTCATTAGACCAATCCCCTCGCTGTATAAGTGATCACGTCAGTTCTACTCGTTTATATTAGCCGTCCCTTTTACTCCTGTCTGTCTCTCTCTTGAGTTACATTCCCCCTTCTTTCCTGGAGAAAAAATCTGAAACTGCATCGTTCATGTGTGCAACAGACGTCTTGCAAAAGCCTTCAGGCCTGCTGTTTCAAATCAAGTCCTCTATACAGCGTTAGCTTTTCTTGCTTCATTTGCCGGCATGGAATTCTCGCTTGCTTCATTTTAGTCCAAAATTCAGAGAACCAGTTGCAGTGCCCTTATGCTTTTTTTTCTTTCTTTCTTTCTTTCTGTTTAGTGATTCACCGCATTTATGCTTTATATTCCATTTGACTTATTTACTCCGATTAATGGCTACTAATCTTATTCACACATAGTAGCTATTAATTTTAACACTAAAACTATTCATACATAGTGGTTCTTAATCTTAACATTAAAGCCATTCATACTTAAAATAATTATTACTATTATAATCTTTACTCTCTCTGGTACTATAATGACCACAGCTCTC
>NC_091569.1:11361922-11366922 GCF_042767895.1 Penaeus vannamei | reverse complement strand
TGGCTAAATGGGAGGCATAAATGTTGAGGTTTTCTTGCTCTTAGACTAAGCAAAAGGGAGCAGGAAAAGCAAACGTTGTATTGGCATGTTTCTTAAAAAAGAAAGAAAGAAGAAGAAGAAAAAAAAGAAAAAAATAGTAAAAGAAAAAAATATATATATATATATATATATATATATATATATATATATTTATATATATACATATATATATATATACATCAATCTTTATTATCATTATCATTATCATCATCATCATCATTATTAATATTATCATCATTATTATCATCATCATCATCATCATCATCATTATCATTATTTACTATTTTTTATTCAGTTATTTATTTTCTTTTTCATTTAATCTCGACCCTTATCCCTCACTCCTCCTGCCCCCCCCCCAGATGCTCCCTTCCTTTCCTCCTGCAGGTTGTATTGCAACTCTCGATGCACGAATCAACAGCGTCGTTGCAGATGGCTTACCGCGTCTTCCAAGATCCCTTCGATGACTGACTGAACGCTTCCAAGACAATGGAAAATAGACAGGTGTTCTGATAGATACAGGCGAACATATAATGGGGATTCTGTCTGTGTACTTGCGTTTGTGAGTGTAAAGAGAGATAAATAAAGGTGTATGTGTGTATGAGTGTATGTTGAAATATAGGCATTACTTCATCTCTCTCTTTGTCTATCTATCTATCTGTCTATCTGTCTATCTATCTATCTGTCTATCTATCTATCTGTCTATCTATCTATCTATCTATCTGTCTATCTGTCTATCTATCTATCTATCTATCTATCTATCTATCTATCTCTCTCTCTCTCTCTCTCTCTCTCTCTCTATCTATCTATCTATCTATCTATCTATCTATCTATCTATCCATCCATCTATCTATCTATCTATCTATCTCTTTCTCTCTCTCTCTCTCTCTCTCTTTCTCTCTCTCTCTCTCTTCTTTGGAACTTACGCAACGAACCGGATGCAAGTGCCACGGTAACGCCAAATTCAATTCATCTGCATTACAGATAATTGCGAATATTAATTGCAAGACGGATGTAACTTATCATTAGCTTTACCATAGACTCCAACAACGATAACGAATAACAACTATGATAATGAGAAGAATGAAAATTATGATGATGGTATTAGTTTTGATAATGGGAATAATAATGATGATAATAATAATAACAACAATGACAATGATACTACTAAAACTACTACTGATAATAATAATAGTGATAATACTAATACTAATAACAAAAATTATAATAATAAAACCATCAACAACAGCAATAACAACCACAATAATAATAATGATGATAATGATGATGATGGTGATGATGATGATGGTGATGATGATGATGATGATGATGATGATGATGATGATGATGATGATGATGAACTGGCGATGCCAATATTGAACGTCATGTGATGGGGCATCCTCCCCATGATTTGCTTTCATTTCATCTAAATTTTTTTGTGTGCGGCCATTCAAGACAGAAAATCTGTTTACAGATCGAAAATCCACTGGTTCCATTTTCACATTTTATTACACTCACCACTGTAATAGAAAATATGTTACAAGTTGAAGACTGGAAATCAACACATATTCTATGGAAATGTGTATCTTTATGCCCCTTTTTTGAATTAACGAATATAACAATCTGGTTGTTTTCATCTAACAATCCAAGGACGTAGTTTGTTATTTAGCTAAATCTCACCAGCCTGTTAAGTAATTAAATTGTATTTTCTTTAACCTCTCTCTCTCTCTCTCTCTCTCTCTCTCTCTCTCTCTCTCTCTCTCTCTCTCTCTCTCTCTCTCTCTCTCTCTCTCTCTCTCTCTCTCTCTCTCTCTGAATGAAAAATGATAATAGATATTGTCGTTTGTTACAGAAATAAGTCTGATCTTTTCACAAGGAGAATTTAAATAGTGATTTTACACAGAATATGCAAGAATATCTTCCCAGAATATTATTTACAGATATACAACTTGCATTTGCAACAGTCATAAAAACGAGATTCGTGCGGTTTAACTTTTCTGGGTAAACTAATATGATTAACATTTGAATTAAAAAAAAAAAAACATTATTCTATTCTCAATGTTTACGGTTTAACAGGAATTATACATCACATGTGGGATTAAAATACATATATGAATCAACTAAAACAAAATTAAGATGAAATTGATATATATGAAATGTGTAAATAAATATACAATTAGGAAAAATTATACATAAAGATTGCATCTCCCTAATTAAGAACTTATTAACCTAATCTAACGTCAATTGTTCATTTTAATTCGTATATTACGAGGCCTACCATTTTGCTATTAAAAAGTAAGACCAAATATGTAATATATAACGATTTATCACGCACTTTTGTTACGATGACAGATTTTTTTGCGTGAATCTATCTGACTGCCTGTTAAGTGTATTTTACCAATGCCAAGGAAAATAAGTGTATTTTTTGGGTTTATACATCAGAGTCCCCTTGTCATGGTTTATCGAATGAAGTTAATCGGATCCTGTATCTTGCTCAAAACATGATTGACGGGAAATCCAACTGATCCAGGTCAGTGTCCAGATTTTTATTTATATCTTCAATTTGACTAGAATTTTTAACTTTGTCGGTTTTTTGTACACTTTATTTATCTTTTTAAAGGCCATTGAATGGGAATTAAATTTAAAACACACTCTCGCGCTGTTGAAAACATGTTGCAGACAGGTAAATGACATGACATTGCAATAACACACGAGTTTCATCCCTAGACGCCACGTGCTCGAAGGATTATTCAAAACCAAAAAACGGTTTATTTGTTATTAATATCATTATTGTTATTATTATTATTATTATCATTATTATCATTATTATTATTGTTGTTGTTGTTGTTGTTGTTGTTGTTGTTGTTGTTGTTGTTGTTGTTGTTGTTGTTGTTGTTGTTGTTGTTGCTGTTGTTGTTGTTATTGCTGCTGCTGTTATTATTATTATTATTGAAATCTCATGTCAGCTCCAAATCAAAATAAAGATGATCGCTGTCCCTGTGTGTCTGCCTGTCTCTCTTCCTCTCTCTCTCTCTCTCTCTCTCTCTCTCTCTCTCTCTCTCTCTCTCTCTCTATCTCTATCTCTCTCTCTCTCTCTCTCTCTCTCTCTCTCTCTTTCTCTCTCTCTCTCTCTCTGAATGAAAAATGATAATAGATGTTGTATTTTATTACAGAAATAAGTCTGATCTTTTCACAAGGAGAGTAAAAATAATAATTTTACACAGAATATGCAAGATTGATATCTTCCCAGAATATTATTTACAGATAAACAACTTGAATTTGCAAGTCATTAAAACGAGAATCGTGTGGCTTATCTTTTTTGGGTAACCTAATATGATTAATATTTGAATAAAGAAATAAAAAAAAATCGTCTCAATTTTACGGTTCAACAGGAATTAAACATCATATATGGGACTAAAATAGACATGAATCAACTAAAACAAAATGAAGATGAAATTAATATATATGAAATGTGTAAATAAATATACAATTAGGAAAAGTTATACATAAAGATTGCATCACCCTAATTAAGAACTTATGAAGGTAATCTAACGTCAATTGTTCATTTTAATCCGTATATTACGAGGCCTACCATTCAGCTATCAAAAAGTAAGACCAAATATGCAATATATAACGATTTATCACGCACTTTTGATACGATGAAAGATTTTTTTGTATGAATCTATCTGAATTGCCTGTTAAGTGTATTTTACCAATGCCAAGGAAAATAAGTGTATGTTATGGGTTTATACATCAGTGTCCCCTTGTCATGGTTTATCAAATGAAGTTAATTGGATCTTGTATCTTGCTCAAAACATGATTGACGGGAAATCCAACTGATCCAGGTCAGTGTCCAGATTTTTATTTACATCTTCAGTTTCACGAGAATTTTTGACTTTGTTGTTTTTTTGTACACTTTATTTATCTTTTTAAAGGCCATTGAATAGGAATTTAAAACGCTGTTGAAAACATGTTGGAAACAGGTAAGTGACTTGACATTGCAATAACACACGAGTTTCATCCCTAGACGCCACGTGCTCGAAGGATTATTCAAAACCAAAAAACGGTTTCTTTGTTATTACTATTATTATTGTTATTATTATTATTATTATTATCATTGTTGTTATTATTGTTGTTGTTGTTGTTGTTTTGTTGTTGTTGTTGCTGTTGTTGTTGTTATTGCTGCTGATGTTATTATTATTATTATTGAAATCTCACGTCAGCTCCAAATCAAGATAAAGATGATGGCTGCCACTGTGTGTCTGGTTGTCTCTCTCCCTCTCTCTCTCTGTTATATATATATATATATATATATATATATATATATATATATATATATATATATATAAATATATATATATATATATATATATATATATATATATATATATATATATATTCATATATGTATGTATATTATATATATATATATATATATATATATATATATATATATATATATATATATATATATATAGTATGTATATTATATATTATATATTATATATATACATATATATACATACATACATATATATATATATATATATATATATATATATATATATATATATATATATATATATATATATATATATATATATATATATATTATATATTTTATATATATATATATATATATATATATATATATATATATATATATATATATATATATATATATATATATATATACATATGTATATATATATATATATAAGTATATATATGTATATACATACATGCATACATGTATATATATATGTATATATATATATATATATATATATGTTTATATATATATATATATATATATATATATATATATATATATATATATATATATATATATTACGTGGCAACACAATATTACTTCCGGGTCAAGCAAGAGCAGTGCTTGGAGTTTTATTTTCGTTCAAACTTCCCTATTAATCCCAAAACACAATAAAAAAAAAAAAAATCAT
>NC_091569.1:11346922-11349422 GCF_042767895.1 Penaeus vannamei | reverse complement strand
GTGGGTGGTGTGGCGGCCGTGTGGAGGGCGTGGGTGGTGTGGGCGGGCCGTGTGGAGGTCGTGGGCGGGTGAGGTGGAGGGCGCGGGCGGGTGGCGTGGGTGGTGTGGGCGGGCCGTGTGTGGAGGGCGTGGGTGGTGTGGGCGGGCCGTGTGGAGGGCGTGGGTGGTGTGGGCGGGCCGTGTGGAGGGCGATGGAGTGGTGTGGGCGGGCCGTGTGGAGGGCGTGGGTGGTGTGGGCGGGCCGTGTGGAGGGCGTGGGCGGGCGAGGTGGAGGGCCGCGGGCGGGTGGCACGTCGGGTGGTGTGGGCGGGGCCGTGTGGAGGGCGTGGGTGGTGTGGGCGGGGCCGTGGTGGAGGGCGTGGGCGGGCGAGGTGGAGGGGCGCGGGCGGGTGGCGTGGGTGGTGTGGGCGGGCCGTGTGGAGGGCGTGGGTGGGTGTGGGCGGGGCCCGTGTGGGAGGGCGCGTGGGCGGGCGAGGGTGGAGGGCGCGGGCGGGTGGCGTGGGTGGGTGTTGGCGGGCCGTGTAGGAGGGCGTGGGTGGTGTGGGCCGGGCCGTGTGGAGGGCGTGGGCGGGCGGGGTGGAGGGCGTGGGCGGGTGGCGTGGGCGGTGTGGGCGGGCCGTGTGGAGGGCGTGGGCGGGCGAGGTGGAGGGCGCGGGCGGGTGGCGTGGAGTGGTGTGGAAGCGGGCCGATGTGGAGGGCGTGGGTGGTGTGGGCGGGCCGTGTGGAGGGCGTGGGTGGTGTGGGCGGGCCGTGTGGAGGGCGTGGGTGGTGTGGGCGGGCCGTGTGGAGGGGCGTGGGTGGTGTGGGCGGGCCGTGTGGAGGGGGCGTGGGCGGGCGAGGTAGAGGGCGCGGGCGGGTGGCGTGGGTGGTGTGGGCGGGCCGTGTGGAGGTCGTGGGTGGTGTGGGCGGGCCGTGTGGAGGGCGATGTTGGGCGGAGCGAGGTGGAGGGCGCGGGCGGGTGGCGTGGGTGGTGTGGGCGGGGCCGTGTGGAGGGCGTGGGTGGTGTGTGCGGGCCGTGTGGAGGGCATGGGCGGGCGAGGTGGAGGGCGCGGGCGGGTGGCGTGGGTGGTGTGGGTGGGCCGTGTGGAGGGCGTGGGTGGTGTGGGCGGGCCGTGTGGAGGGCATGGGCCGGGCGAGGTGGAGGGGCGCGGGCGGGTGGCGTGGGTGGTGTGGGCGGGCCGTGTGGAGGTCGTGGGTGGTGTGGGCGGGCCGTGTGGAGGGCGTGGTGGAAGCGGGCGAGGTGGAGGGCGCGGGCGGGGTGGCGTGGGTGGTGTGGGCGGGCCGTGTGGAGGGCGTGGGTGGTGTGGGCGAGGCCGTGTGGAGGGCATGGGCGGGCGAGGTGGAGGGGCGCGGGCGGGTGGCGTGGGTGGTGTGGGTGGGCCGTGCGTGGGGCGTGGCTGGTGTGGGCGGGCCGGGTGGAGGGCGTGGCTGGGCGAGGTGGGGGGCGCGGGTGGGCGGTGTGGGCGGGCGGGGTGGAGGGCGTGGGCGGGTGGCGTGGGCGGTGTGGGCGGGCCGTGTGGAGGGCGTGGGCGGGCAGAGAGGATCACCAGCTTGGAATCCCGTGCATCCCTGAAGCCCTAAGCGGGTCCTGCGTGGGAGGAGTAAGAGAGAAGGAGACGAGAGTATAAAAAGAAGAAAAGAGTGACGGAGAAGAAGAATAGAGAAGGAAAAGAGGCGAACGAAAGAGACGAGAGTTGAAAAGAAAAGACAGAGATGAAGAAAAGATAAAGAGCAAGATGAGAATTTAAGAGATGAGAGTTTAAAAATAAAAAAGGAAGTGACGGAAAAGAAGAATAAAGGAGTGGGACGAGGAGAAGGAAGAAAAAAGTGAAGAGGCGAAGAAGAAAAGAGGAGAATGAAGGAGATAAGAGTATAAAAAAAATTAAGTGATGAAGAAAAAGAATAGAGTGGGATAAGGAGAAAGAAGAAGAGAGTTTAAGAAGAAAAAAAGTGAAGGAGAAGAAGAATAGAAGAGAGGGATAAGGTGAACGAAGGAGAAGAGAGTTTAAAAAGGGGAAAAAAGGTGAAGAAGAATAGAGAAGGAGAGAGATAAGGAGGAGGAGACGAGAGTATAAAAAAGTGACGGAGGAGAAGAAAAGAGAAGAAAGAAGGAGAAAACAAAGATAACGGAGAAGAAGCACAGAGAAGGAAAGGGATGAGAAGAACGCAGATGAGAGTATAAAAAGAAAATAAAAGTGAAGGAAAAGAAGAAAAGAGGAGAAGCATGAGGAAAGCAAAGGAGACGAGTTACAAAAAAATAAAAGTGAAGAAGAAGAATAAAGAAGGAAAAGAGTAGAACGAAAGAGACGAGAGTTAAAAATAAAGTAAAGAAGAAGAAAGAAAGAAAAGGAGAGAACGAAGGAGACGAGAGTTTAGGAAAAAAAAGTAGGTGACGAAGAAGAATAGGAAAGGAGAGGGATAAGGAGAACGAAGGAGACGAAGTCGAAAAGAAAAGACAACAGAGAAGAAGAAAAGAGAAAGAGAGAAATGAGGAATACGA
>NC_091569.1:11329422-11336922 GCF_042767895.1 Penaeus vannamei | reverse complement strand
CCATTATTATCATCAGTTTTATCAATTAAAAAAAATGCAGGGAGTTGAAGCTACGCCCTTGCAATAGAAAGAGTGATCTCCCCGCGACGCCGAGTTTGGGTCAAGTAATCAATGCATTTTTTTTCTTTTTTTCTCTTGTTTGCTTCATGTCGAGCGCTGACATTCACTCCTTTTTTCTCGTTTTTTTTCTTTTTTACTGGCGATACTAAATCTATCAAGGATATTAAATGACAAAAACATCATACTTGTTTTTGTTTTACTTCTTTTCAAAGCAAATATATATCTTATCATACGTGAAATACTATTTTTCCTTATTATCTTTCTTTTTCTTTCCTTTTATCTCACTTGCTTTAGCCCAAAGTACGTCACAATGTAAAAAAAAAAAAAAAAAAAAAAAAATGTATACAAAGTACAGGTCGCTCATTTACATAATGGAACAGACACGCGCAGTTTTGTAATTACTTCCACATAAAATACCTACAAAATCGCAATAAATGGTGATCGAATTTTCCAGCTTATTTAACAGCCATTTTTTATGCATCAAATTCGAGGACTTGTGAGTACTCTATTTTTTATTACAGGAAATTTATTCGTTAACATAGGATGCTAAGTTGATAAGGAAATGTTTTAATGAATGTAATAACTGAATGAAAAACATAGAAAAAATATATAAAATTTATGACAGCAGAGATAACCATGACAAGGTGTTAAATGTTTATGATAGTGATAGGAATAGTAATAGTTTTGTCACTGATGATGTTTATTATTTTCTTGAATGGTATCCTGTCATCTTTGAAATTTTTGTAATCAATGGTGTTATTATTTTATTTTTGTTATTATTATTTTTGCTTTAGTAACTAATATTAATGATTTCATCTTCATTAAACTTATTGCTGTTTTTTATCATAATTTGGTATTATTAGATAGCTTTTGTATATCGTTGCTTCTGCAGCTACTATTAATATCATCTTCCTCATTAAACTCATCGCCGATTTTACTTTCATTTCGTATTACTTTCTATAAAATAAATCTTTATTTGTTCCAGTTTCCATCATTATTGCCGGGTTTGAATCCAGGTCGTAAAACCCGTTTATTGCCATCGTAACAAATGAGTTTCTGCGAGATTTTTCTTTATAATAATTGTCTATGAGAAAAAGATATAAGAATATCTTTTACCTCCCGTGTCTACATGTAGGGCTCTCAGTCTCTCTTTCTTCTTCGTCTTCGTCATCTCCTTTTCCTTCCCCTTCTCCTTCATCTTCATCTTCATTTTCATGATTTTTATCTCTGCCTTCATCTTCATTTTCATTTTCATCTTTATTTCCATCTTCATCTTCATTATTTTTATCTCTGTCGTCATTTTGATTTTCATTTCATTTTTATCCTCATCTTCTTCATTTCATTTCATTTTCATCTTTATCTTCATTTTGTTTATTTTTATCTCTATCTTCATTTCCATTTTCATTTTCATTTTATTTTTATCATCTTCATCTTCATCTTTATCTTTATCTTTATCTTTATCTTTATCTTTATCTTTATCTTTATCTTTATCTTTATCTTTATCTTTATCTTTATCTTTATCTTTATCTTTATCATCTTCATCTTCATCTTCATCTTCATCTTCATCTTCATCTTCATCTTCATCTTCATCTTCATCTTCATCTTCATCTTCATCTTCATCTTCATCTTCATCTTCATCTCTCTCTCTCTCTCTCTCTCTCTCTCTCTCTCTCTCTCACTCTCTCTCTCTCTCTCTCTCTCTCTCTCTCTCTCTCTCTTTATCTGCATCTAACTTTCAAAATATACATAAATATGGATTTTAGTTTAATAATGAAAATATCATTAGGTCAGAACATTCACTCATCTCATTTCTTTCTCCTGTACACCGTTTTTCAACCAGTCTCAACTATACATATAATCTGACAGTTCCAATATAGTGCAAGACATTTTTAATTGATTCCCAGATATAATATCTAGTAAAATATCTTTAGAATGCTATGGTCCTTCTGTAGACCCAGATAGATATACACAAACACATCTTTATATGTATGAATGTATGTATGTATCTATGTATGTAATGTATGTATGACTGTACATACGTATGTATATATGTATATCTGTGTGTATTTAAATGCACGGATGTATTTTATAATATGCAAATATAATGATGAAAGATGCCAAAAAAGAGAAAATCAACCAACCAATCAACGTGAATTTTGCTTTCATGCTCGCCACACTTGCAAATGCACTTTTATTAGTACTCTTATTAATTTCTCTTGTTTTGGTCATGAAGAGTGGCAGGCTATTTGCGTCTCCGTGTGTCGTTTGTATTAACACTAAAGCTGTATATGGAAGTAAAGTATAAAAAAGGGTGAAAATACGAGAGAAAAATATGGACCTGCATTCTAGATACCTGTCACCCTAGGCGGGTTTGCCTTAAAACACTGAGAGAAGGAAATGGAATTTTAGTGTACACATATTTTTTTTCGTCAAAAGTTGACATGTTTGGTTATTCATATTTGGAGGGGAGGATAGATGTGTGTGTGAGTGTGTATGTATGTGTGTGTGTGTGTGTGTGTGTGTGTGTGTGTGTGTGTGTGTGTGTGTGTGTGTGTGTGTGTGTGTGTGTGTGTGTGTGTGTGTGTGTGAAAGAGAGTGAGAGATACGTGACAACTATATAAATTGCTGGAAAATCCCACCATTTGTTTATGCTTGCAATATATATGTTTTAGGTTATGCTCTAGTGTGCCTTAACTTTGTGTAAGTACGTGTTAATGTTGATACCGTACCTTGTCATGATTGCTCCATCATTATTGTATATATATATATTTAGTTTGGTGATGAAAATTATATTCATAATAATATCAATGATAATAACGAGGGAAACAGCATCAACAATAAAGAGAAAGAAGAGAAAATCCCATCATTTTGTATACCAGAGAAAAATACTACAAAATGGTGGAAAGATTAAACATGAAAATGAAAGAACGTAAAAAATGTTATAAAAATAATAGAAAATTCCGAAAAAGAAGAATTTGAAAACGGAACATAACACAACAGTAAGCTTAAATTTGTAAAACTGTGAGCGAAAAAAAAAGAAAAGAAAACACATATGGTAGAGGGAATGATTTTCACTTTTCAGATATAACTGCAGTTGGGATATATTTCTTATCCCGTTTTGATGTCCATTCAAATGAATTTTGAGAATACTTAAACTTTTAACTTCGAGGTTTATAGACCATTCTGCATATAATCCCTCCATGTTTATTTCGTTCTTTTATAGATAATTTTATAGCTCTATTGATGTAGCGTATAGACAAGAATTCTCTCTGAATGGGACGCTAAGCACTTTGTCGATGTTAATGACCAATTTTCGTATCATATGGTCCTTAGGGTTTAAATTCTATTCTTTTGGTTACCTGTTAGGACTCTTGAATACTGGCATGTCATTCATTCATTAAATTCATTCATTCATTTACAATAAACAGTGGTTACGTCAGGCATTTTTATAGACCACATTCCAGAGAGAGAGAGAGAAAAAAAACGTTTTGCATTTATGAAGCCAAATATATACACTGGCTGGCAAAGACTAGTTAACGTGGCTTGCTTGTTTAAAAATATATATACATTCCTTATTTCCATTTCATCCTGTACAAAAAAGCAGCAACGTATATGTGACTCTATTAGCATGATAAAAGAATATTCCCTTTGTCAAACACCGACCATTCTTATGTATATCATCTGTGAAATAAAAGAATAATTACTATTTTAATTTTAGTCGTTATAAATTAGCAAAAAATAACATCCGTCGTTGGAAGTCATATGCAAGAACATTTACATATATTCAAGTAAAGCAAACCTTTCCATTTTTCCCATGAAACGTATATATATATATATATATATATATATATATATATATATATATATATATATATATATATATATATATATATATAAATATATAAATATTATATATATATGTATATATATATATCTATATCTATCTATCTATCTATATATATATATATATATATATATATATATATATATATATATATATATATATATATATATATAGTTTATTGTAACAGGAACTTATTTCATTCCTAGATCTAACTGTGAAATGAACGTAAATAATATCTACATGTGCGTTAAACAGCTATATATTTTTTTCATAAACTAGTTTCGAACTTTGGCGAATGTGTACAGCTTCAATATATTCATCAAACACTGTTGTTAAAAAGAAAATATGTTTTTGCTGTTAGAGCGATTTAACAGGAGATCCACAGGAAAAATAACGAAAGGAGAACAAGCATTTTTCAAAGTAAAAGGCTGAAATAACAAACGAATCAATGCCTGTATTCAAGTTCTGAAAAAAGGAGAGAAAGAAGAAAAACTAAAAAATTCATGCTTATTGTTTACTGCTTTTTGTTACGTGACATTTGCTACCGTTTAAAGAACATCACTTGATTATGAAGAGAATATTTATTGTTTGTGTTATCAGCATTATTATTGCTGTTATCATGACTATATTATTGTTAAGTATACATATGCGCGCGTGCGCGCGCGTGTGTGTGTGTGTTTATAAATACACACACACACACACACACACACACACACACACACACACACACACACACACACACACACACACATATATATATATATATATATATATATATATATATATATATATATATATATATATACATGTACATGTATATGTGTGTGTGTCCACACACACACACACACACACACACACACACACACACACACACACACACACACACACACACACACACACACACACACACACACACACACACACACACACGCATACACGCATATGTATACTTAACAATAATATAGTTATGATAACAGCAATAATAATGCTGATAACACAAACAATAGATATTATGTACATGTATATTTATTTGTATATATATATATATATATATATATATATATTCATACATTAATACATATAAGTATATACACCATACAATTTCTTATGATCCTCCGCATGCCTCACAAATAAACAAACACACACACAAAACAAATAATAAATAAATGAGTAAATAAATCCTCCCCTTCTTCTCCCAGCCCATGGTACTATTCCCGTTCTTCCTGTTCCTCAGAGACCCATTTCGAGCACTCAAAGATGTTCTACGCGCCGGGTAATGTTCTACAATGTAATTTACGGTACATTTAGTAGTAATTTATTCCTCCGTCTGGAATATTCTCGACCAAACCGAGCGATAACAGGATATGATCATTCTTCTTGTAGTCAAAGTAGATACACGTGGATATAAGTAAAGAAAATAAATAAATAAATGAATAAAGAAAGAGAGAAAGAAAGAAAAGAAAGAAAGAAAGAAGGAAGGAAGGAAGGAAGAAGGAAAGAAAGAAAGAAAGAAAGAAAGAAAGAAAGAAGGAAAGAAAGAGAGAAAGAAAGAAAGAAAAGAAAAAATAACAAGCCACTTGCAATGAGCGTGGGAGAACATCTTGATCACAAGACACGTGACGACACAACACGAAATATTTTAAGCAGTTTTCAAGATCCGTGACAACACAACGCGAAACATTTTCCCGTCCAAGCGCCGCGCAGACCCTCTGTAGAAGCGCAAGTCCCATCCACGAGTTCCGTGAGGTTATTGCAGCCTTTGAAGTGCTATCAGAGCCGGATGTGGAGTGTGTGGGGATACGGGACGAAATAGAATGTAAATACACGGGCATCCACACGGGGTATGATATAAAAACACGGATTGCAAATACAGACGTGAACAGACAAACAAACGAACAGCATATACACACACACAACCAAGCCCTGCAAACAAACGAAGATACACGTAAACAAACACAAACGCATACAAAACAAATACTTCAAATTCAAACTTTAATCCCAAGAAGATACCACTGGAGTCAGCTGATAACAACAGCTGTGTTATAAGTACTCCTTGATATTTGATACTTTATAGAGGGTTGAAGGAAAAGGAATGTAATGGGGTCCTTGTTCACTGAAAGGGAAGTTCATTTAAGGAATCTAATGGCAAGTGATTCCGGGAGATTTCATAAAGCATGAAACGTATCCATGTTGACAAATGTAGAAAAGGTATGAATGACTCTGGATATCCTCACAATACAAGAGATGTATTTGACCGGTTTCGATTACGTCTTCATCAGAAATTCATGTATTTCTGATGAAGACGTAATCGAAACCGGTCAAATACATCTCTTGTATTGTGAAGATATCCAGTCCCATTCATACCTTTTCTACATTCATAAAGCATGTTTGTAAAAAAGTTATTATTTGAATAAAAAAGAAGGAAAAAAGATTACGCCAGGGAGAACGTTATGAAGAAATATTTATAATAAAAACATGATAAATGAACATCATTAACTTTCCAGGTTCTTTAACTTTCATTTATTTGGATATACAAAATACAAAATAATAATAGTAATAAATAAATAAATACATAGATAAATGAATAAATAAATACATAGATAAATAATTAATTAAGATAAATAAAATGAATAAAAAATAAAATGGCACCAATACTGTCGTTATGTTTACGGACACTTGCACCCGCTAAGAACGTACTGAATTCAAATACTTTCTTTAATATTATAAAGAACATTTATAAAAATGATAAATGGACATCTGTTAAACATGCAAATTTCTTGTTGACATAAAAACAATTTGATGCGTTGTGGTCGTAGCAGATGGCGTTATTTCTGTTGAATATTGTTTACAAATAAAACAAACCTTTCTTATCAAAGGAATGCCATTATATTTACTGAAAAAGACATATGAAGCGAGAGAGAGAGAGAGAGAGAGAGAAAGAGGGGGGGGGGATGAGCCAACCACTCATTTTGCCTACACGAAATTAGCGAGCAAGGCCCTTACAATAAGCAAACAATAATTAAGTCGTTTTTGCACATCTTGGGTCCCGCCAAGAAAGTGACAAGGAACTGTGTCTTTGTGTGAATTCTCTCGCCAGTAAAGAATTCAAGTATTAGTTTTGTGTATTTATTGGGTAGCATTATATATAAATGTGAATATGAAAATAATAGATATACTGTATTCTTGTCAGTTAGGAAAATGTTTGGTATTACACATACTGTACATATTTATTTCCATGCCCCAGGAGAGTTAAAAATCACTGCCTTGAATAACTCTCGCTAACGTATCTTAAATGAATGAATAATTGAACCCTAAAAACACATGCGAAATAAGGATAAGATTAAAATATTCTTGACGTAAAGGAAAACCAGATATGAAAGCTTAAAGGGGAAACTAAAATAAAATTAACAGATGATTTAAAAAAATAAATATGTGTGGAAATCACTACATGGTTGCAATGGACGCCAAAATATGAATTAAAATGATACCGTAAGATCTACATTGTTTTATTTGACGTCGGGCCCATAAAAATATCTGCCAGACAATGTTTTTTAAATATCTAACTCGTCATGTTACTGCTCTTTGATCTCCGGAAA
>NC_091569.1:11309422-11321922 GCF_042767895.1 Penaeus vannamei | reverse complement strand
TACTCCGTCAACAGCTGAGATCATTAGCGATGAATACTTTGCGGGATCAAAAGATTAAAATATTAAAAAAAGAAAGAAAGAAAAAGAAAGAAAAACATATATATGATAAATGAAAAAAATAAATAACAATAAAAAAGATAAATGAATTAATAAAAAATCAAGACAAATCGTGTTCTTGTTTTTTTCGTCTTTTGACTGACACTTAACAGAAAATAATAACTGAAAATACCATCCGAAAATAATGAACAGATGATAGGGCACATTGAGTGATGAATGGGGCGGGGAAGGAAAGAAAGATAAATTGGAAGGGCCAAGTAAGCGAAATAATGATGGAACGGCTGTGATGAGAGCAAGGAGCAGACGGAGGAAAACAAGGAAAGAAACGGGAATAACATTTTCTTCCGAGAAAAACAACTCTCGACCTCGGGGAATGATGTAACGAGAGAGAGTGAGAGTAGATAGATAGAATATATATATATATATATATATATATATATATATATATATATATATATATATATATATATATATATATATGAACACAATATCGTGTACACAAAAATGAAAATAAAACTATATATACATTATATGAAATGAAACTATATATATATATATAATATATATATATATATATATATATATATATATATATATATACATATATATATATATATATGTATGTATGTATATATATTATATATATATATATATATATATATATATATATATATATATATATATATATATATACATACATGGAGAGAGAAAAAGAGAAAGAGAGAGAGAGAGAAGAGACAGGTAGATAGATAGATAGATAGATTATATATATACAAATACACACGCGCACACACACACACACACACACACACACACACACACACACACACACACACACACACACACACACACACACATATGTATATATATATATATATATATATATATATATATATATATAGAGAGAGAGAGAGAGAGAGAGAGAGAGAGAGAGAGAGAGAGAGAGAGGAAGAACGATATCCACATTTTGTCTAGCCTTTACCTTACGCAAAAGACGTGATTAATTTTATTTCATTGAACATCGTCAAAGACCAAAATAGCGATGCGTGTAGCTTATAGGTTTTATCAGTCTGTATAAGATTTATTGACCAGTTTGTTGCATATATTTTATGTAAAATTTCTGTTCAAGTAAAACAGAATATTACTTTCATTGGCATAATTGTTAGTTTTATTATCATTAGTTATAATCATAATGATTATTATGATCATGATATATTATGATATAAGCAGTAGTATTAGTATTATGGTATTACTATTTTTGTTATTGTAAATATAATTGATTGTACCCATGCTCATAATTTCTTTTATCATAATTATCATTACCCGTTATTATTACTATTATCACCACTGTCTTTGATTTTACTGTTATTATCAATGTTATAGTCACTGCTATATCATAATCATTATCATGATTATCAATTATATCATTGTTATAAACAAGTAGTACGGCTATTATAATACATTATTTTCATTAACATTATCAATATCATCACTAAGACCATCATCAGCATCATTGTTTATATTTAGTAAACATCCTGAAACAAGAAATAGCACAAGAGAATCATTTGAACATCATGAACTCATGGATAAATCTCTTTTTTACTTCAAAAACAAAACAAACTTAATGTGCATGACTATCGGGAAGCGACTTTCCACTTTAATTTCCCTGGTAACTTGAATTAAGTCACAGGATGTCTCTTAGACTCGTTGAACAAACACCTATAATATATGAATGAGGACTGAGGACTTGATATGAAAAAAGCTCACAAATTGCACAGATTACGTTGATCTGGACCTAATAAATCGTGTTTGTTTGGATCAAGGCTTACGCGCGCTTATGTGAACTTGTATCTATATTTAGATCGATGTATCCAGTGATTATCTACCAGTGAAAAATAGATGTACAGTCGTTCTGATACTAAATGATATACATTTGCTATAAACGATTTCATTAACTGTGTTTATCCAGTGTAAAAACTGAAAATATGCTGTGAAATCCAGTCTTAAAGGAGAAATGGAGTCATAAACAGTATAATTAAGCGCATTGCCAATTAATAAAATGTTGCAATAGAAAGGGTACTGTTTAGATAAAGGAGACCGTCCCTTGGTGGGTACATGAGCGGGGTTGGGACTGCAGAATTACCTTTGAACTCCCACGAAGAAAATGTAGCCACTCTGACGTTTAATGAGGGAATTTCACCCTTCTGAGCTGAAGCCGTAATAGCACAAAGGGAAAAAAAAGTATCATTGCCTATGGAAATGGATCACAGGGGAATAAAAAAGTATTATGATACGAATACGAATTGTAAAAATAATATGAAATACAAGTGTAATGTTAATCGAAAAACTCATTTCGTAGAACCATGGAGTTGACATGATTCAATTTTAGTATAAACATCAAATATTGGGTCTGGTAATGAGTGAGCGATGATGTCTGATAAAATAATAAGTGCGACGCGGTTATCACAGCAGAAAGCCACATAGTGCGGTCCTATCAGCTGGCCTGCAATATGTGGTAGTTTCTGTAGACTAATAAGCATATAAAATATTTTAAGTGTGAGTTCATTGGGGCGTAAACAATCGAGGAAACTTATACATAATGAACGTATTTGAACTAGATATATCCTAAAGAAAATGTAGACTAGAAAAGAAAATTATTTCCCACATCAACTTAGTTTAAGATTAGCCTAAATAAATAAATAAATAAACAATCATTAAATCACAAGGATAAATGTTCATGATAGACGAGTAACGAAGAGTTTATATATGAAAATATGAAAAAAAAAAATATATGAACGGTTCTTTCCAACGAAATAGGTCACTCCCTTTCAAGCAGCTGACTTTACTGTAAACGTTTCTCGTTTGTTCCGCGACGCCACATTTACGTAATTAAGATAAAAAATATAACAGACTGCGGAATAAGCATAAGGATAAAAACGACTATATTTATGCGAACGAATTATTTTTGTAAGAACGAACTACATACAAAAGGCAAGTTTTATTTTTTCTTCAAAACTCTTTTATACAAGTAACAATTTAAACTGTGCATTTCAAAATCCAAGACTTAACATTGCAAAGAATATATAATGTGAATAGAAATATTTACGAGCAATAGCAAGTCAATCCATTAATCATATAAATAATTATATACCAGTAACATGTTTGCTGTTTCGTTCCCAACTCAACTACTGGCGTCGCCCCTGATATATATATATATATATATATATATATATATATATATATATATATATATATATATATATATATATATATATATATTAGAAATCAATTACAGTACTTTCCTGTGTATAATACCTAAACTATAAAAGGTAAACAAATCAAAGGCAAATGATTACTAATTCACAAAATTATACGTGAAAAAAAAATAATTTAAGTCATCTACGAAAAATGAAACCTTTGCGTCGATATTGATTAATTATTGCTAAAAAAAAAACTTTATGTTCATTCTGCTCACGATCATACACAAAATCACAATCACCATCATACACAATGGAAAAAAAAGTGTTTCGCTTTCACTCATGGCGGGGTAATTCTACCATACTTAACGACCGTAAATGGTACTTCACCTATTCAATGACCAATCCTTTGATGGTTTTACTCATCTGTACGCGAGGCACTGATTGTGTTATTCTGCTATCACGCGTTCTTTGATTTCCAGCCCACGCACAAGCACTGCCAGGAAAGGGAAATTGGTGCTGGCATAACAAGTCCAGGATTATTGATTTTTTTTTTTTTTTTTTTTTTTTTTGAGGAGTTAACAGGAAATTAATGCAGTCAAAAAACAGTTACGAGGAACTTACCGTTGACGAATACGCAATCAATCCAACAGAAAATGTTGGTCAAATACTTTTTATAGGTTTTGCTTTTCTAACAGGAACTGCAATGCATGTTTATCTAGTAACGGAAAAAGAATAATTGCGAAACTTGCCAAAGCTGAAAAGGAAGAGAGAGAGAGAGAGAGAGAGAGAGAGAGAGAGAGAGAGAGAGAGAGAGAGAGAGAATGAGAGAGAGAGAGAAAGAGAGCGAGAGAGAGAAAGAGAGAGCGAATCAGGTTCAGGAAAATAAAAATAAAATACAATTTAGTATCATATGTAAAACAAAGTAATGGGAGACGGGGGTACCCGGGGTATTTCACGTCTTTCATCCCCGGGCGAGATCGCATTCAGAGGAAGCTCCTTTTGGGGGATTCGAATTCAACGATCGATTCGAATCTGGCGCCTTTACCCACTCAGGTACCGAGGCGAGGGGCAATAAAAGTAAGTTAGAAGGGGTATTTAGCTCGCATGCAAGCCTGTGTGTGTGTGTGTGTGTGTGTGTGTGTGTGTGTGTGTGTGTGTGTGTGTGTGTGTGTGTGTGTGTGTGTGTGTGTGTGTGTGCACATTTCATAATCGTAAATTGTGATTGTAACCTTATTGTGTACATGTAATAAAAACAGTAATGATGATGAATATAATATGAACGACATTAGTAATAATGAAGACTGCAGTTTCCCACGTTGAATTACGGAAATAGGATAAAGTTTCTTCTAGTTATGCTATTAATATTACAGTGAAGCATCGAAGAAAAGAACCCGCAGCAAGGGTGTTTCGGAGAAGCTCGGTAAAGAAATAACACACTAAAGGACGGAAGTGAAAGAGAGAAAATAACAGGCAGGTAAAAGCTTTAAAAATTCATTTACTGGAACAAGAGGAACTTTCTTAGTTTTTAAATTGTTCGTCGATATGAAACCGGTGTTGGATAAA
Source organism: Penaeus vannamei (assembly GCF_042767895.1). Lineage (NCBI taxonomy): Eukaryota > Metazoa > Arthropoda > Malacostraca > Decapoda > Penaeidae > Penaeus > Penaeus vannamei. Next base: position 11,317,102 of record NC_091569.1, on the reverse strand, counting down.
GCATTAATCAATATTCTGGTGTATCTACTATCAGCTTTCTATCTCAACTACTCGAGTATCTCCCGTACTGTTTACATAACTCGAAAACTCATATTACACCGCAGTATTATAAAAAGAGATACTTCTTTTTAGTTTACACAGTCGCTTGGGGAATGAACAGGTGTCGAGAGGTATCCTGTGTGAGTGCATGTTTGTGTATGCTTTTGGTAGCGAGTCTCTTGGTGTTTCTGCCTTTTTAATGTGCGTTTACATAGGGACTTTTACTTCTTTGTATTGTGTGTAGCAACTAATTATTTTTCCTCGGTCTGAAAGAATGGCAGGAATGTGTCATTACTTTCCGTTTTGTGAAGACTTTGTTTTTGTCATTGTTTCATCTAGTCTGTTTCTTTACATGTGTTTTTTTTTTTCAGGATTTCTTTGCAAGTAATTCAGACGGAATATAATAAAATACACTTTTCTTGTTACATTGAAATTTAAATGAGAAGTTAAAATATAAATGAGTGTTTATCAGAATACAAATTCGTGTTGGACGTTTTGTACAGTACGAAAACTTTATCTTTGACGGCTATACAAGCGTCGAAATATTAATGAGTGTGTACCTGAATGCGTATTTGTACTGGTTCTTTTGTACAGTACGAAAACTATCCAGAAACTTTATTGCAGAAACCGTTTTTTTTTTTGTTTTTTTTTAATCAGAACATTCCGCTCCATTTTCTGTAATATTTGACTCAAAACAACACTTATACAAAACTTCAGAACGCTATGTGGCAGTATGGGTGTCATGTGACTAACTTACGAAACGGTTGTTAGGTGAAAGCACATTGTTCACTAAAACTATCACGCAGACATGACAAATGATTTTTTGCATGTGCATTATCAATTAGATATTACTAACCATGTAATATTAAAAAAATATATGTTAGTAGAATAGAAATTGAAATAAATATCGATGAACATAAAAGTAAAAGATGGATAAATCAATAAACGTTACATCAAGTAAGTCGGCAAAAAAAAAATAATAATAATAAAAATAAATAGATAAATAATAATAAATAATAAAAAATAATAATAAATGATAAATAAATAAAATCTAATTTTCAGGAAGAATTACAAAATCTGAAAGTCATAATGTGAACGAGTAATTCACAGACACACAATTAAATCAAACATTTATTCGGTAAAGTTAATACATAATATGTGAATATATTATACTAACATTAGCATAGCGTTGTTAAAAAACTAAATATGGTTCTGCGAAATACTGAATATAATCCAAATCCCCCATTTGATGATAAAACTTAATTTCATTTTTGTTCAAAATATAGATTTATTACAATAATAATGAATTATTTTAACATAATCCAAACGTATCAATCACATATACTCTCTCAAACACACTCACACACATTCATATGTATGAATAGATACAAATATATATACATATATACATACATATATACATATATATATATATATATATATATATATATATATATATATATATATATATATATATATATATATACATACATACATGAATATATATGTATATATACATGTTTATATATATATGGAAATGTATATGTATAAATAGATATAGATATATCAACATATATATATATATATATAAATATATACATATATATATATATATATATAAATATATACATATATATATATATAAACACATACATATATATATATATATATATATATATATATATATATATATATATGTATATATGTATGTATATATAAATATATATATATATACATACATATATACATGTATATATATATATATATATATATATATATATATATATATATGTATGTATATATATATATAAATATATATATATATATATATATATATATATATATATATATATATACATGTATATACATGTATATATATATACATATATGTATATATATGTATATATGTATGTATATATATATAAATATATATATATATATATATATATATATATATATATATATATATATATATATATATATATATATATATATATATATATGCATACTCGACCCCTTACATGACTGGGCAACACCTATGACGCGGCAGTATTTAAAGACGATCTCTTGCGTTGTTCTTTCACACTCACTGACGGCGTTCATTCCTTGGGAAGTGAACAGGTGTTACGGTTTCTGTTGTATTTCACCTGTTCTGCGAATCTTAAGACGAATCTCTCTTTGTATATATATATATGCCTTTTATAATATAATTTTATATATAATATATGCCTTTTCTTATGGTTTCTTTTCACAGGGGTCAACTTTATTTCACTTGCGTTTTGCGTTGTATTTTTATTTCGTATTCTTTTTTTTGCTCTTCTTAGGTGTGAAGAATAACTGGACCGTCTCAGTGTTTTCTGTATTTTGAAGATTTTTATTCTTATTTTTATTTTTATTTCTTTCTATGATGCTGTCGGTCTTCTCCCTGTGGAGGCGAATATATGCCGTAAGGACATAGTCGTGTTTGGTGTTCTTATAACGAGCTTCGAGTGTAAAAATACCGCCCATGCTTTGATAGTTTTAACGAAAGGCACAAAGAAATCACAAAGAAGAAGAAGAAATCATGGTACCTTTTGTGTCAACGTCATGGCATTCAAACTTTCTTGACAAGGAAAAAATTAAAAGGCGAGAAAGTAAGGTTATGGTGATGGTGGGTACAGTGATAATACAGTTGATCAAGGTGAGTGCGGTGGCCTTTTTAATATGATAAAGAGTAATATTAATCTGAATGTGACACACATATTTAACATAATACTCGCAAACATACACACACACACTCACTCACGCACGCACGCACGCACGCACACGCACACACACACACACACACACACACACACACACACACACACACACACACACACACACACACACACACATACACACACACACACACACACACATACACAGATACACTCTCACTCACTCACTCACTCACTCTCTCTCTCTCTCTCTCTCTCTCTCTCTCTCTCTCTCTCTCTCTCTCTCTCTCTCTCTCTCTCTCTCTCTCTCTCTCTCTCTCTCTCTCTCTCTCTCCCACTGTCGCTTCCTGGCCCAAGCTTAAAGGAGGGCCGTCGTTGCGGGACATGGTGAAGGGAAACAAGCATGATTCTTGTCCTGTAATTCAACCATTGCCTCGAAACCTGTTCTCTTTGTGCAGAAAGAGATGGGATACGTGAGGCAAAATTCAATCACCCGTAGTTTTAAATTCGAAGAACTTGATGTCTGCACTGGATCGTCATTGAGACTATTAGCATATGTGCAGATTGTCTCAGGACATCGTATTTTCGCTCTAATTATCTTTATTGTTACATAGGTCGACGGAAAGATAAGTGTGCCTTCTCTTCCTCTCCTCAGCGGCTCTACCTGGTCGCACTTAGCTAGGGATCCCTGGATAGGCATGGTGATGAGAATATAAATTTGAAAATAAAATACTGTTGTTCATATTTTGTCAAATCATATTATTTTACATTTATTACAACCGTGCCAGCTACCCCGATGCCCCATATTTAAACAGAAATAGATATAACACAATCGATGCTGGATGAGAGATGTAATTATAGATTAATAAGAACCGAGGTTATGAGGAAGCAAATACAACAGTTGAAAATGAGTGTAATATTACCTGTCGATCTTGAAGCAGCCTTGCATCGTGCAAAGCCTAGTTCCTTGATGATTTCGCTCATTTTTATTTATTCATATATTTCATTCTTCTATTCTTATTCTTATTTTTCACTTCTCTTGCGATATCTGTGTCTAGTATTCAAGATTGGTTGTCACTTTGTCCACCAAGCAGTAAATGGAAGTGGGTTTCGCATCTTCATCGTGTCGGAGTGGGTATGTTTGTATTCAAAGATCAAAAGGCCCTTTGTCTGGATAATCTTTTGAACATTTATGAGGCATTATTGTTAATTAGAATATATATTACGGATTTCTACAAAGTAATTATTCGAAATACGATATAACAATAACAGTTTAGATGATCAAATAATCAGCTTCCAGGGAATAATACAGTTTGTTTAGCAGCGTCGTCTTTCCCTCCGTAACCGAGACGAAAATCCCGACGTAGCTGTTCTCGCTCGGTCTCGCTGTATGCGGGGATTTTCATCTCGGTCTAACAGGGGATCCCCACGTATACAAGGACAGTGTGACCGCCTCTGGATTTAGCCCTCTCGAGTTGGCTGTCAGGGCAATAATCATGTAGACCTGACAGATATTTCTGAATAATCAAATAATCAGCCGTATGTATACAGTGAATTATATATTAGATATCAGTGCTAGGTAATAGCATCACCATAATTTACAGCACATGATGGTCATAAAACATTTGGGGAACAATTCACCTCTAATAATTAAGAGGTAAAATTCATAAATGATATCGTTATTTACTGTCATTAAAATGACATGTAATGGACAGTTAATAAGCTTGACATTTGAGCAAACACATTTATTCCATGGGAGTTACTGTGCATGTGTAAATATTTTGCTAACATTAGCATAACGTTGATAAAGGCAGCATAGTGACATGGAATATGCGTGTGTATTTAATATTCCAGTCGTATGAAATACAATAAAATCTGATTTCACTTTTTTCCTTTCAAATTTCGGATATATTAGGAATAATACTGAAACATTCTACATCTGCCAATCGTGAAGCTATTAGTTTGACAATTACAACAAAATCTGACATTGAAGGTCTAGAATTTTGGCTCATAAAAACTAAATTTCAGGCTTTAAGTGAACAAGCAAATCAGGCATTGATATATTCAGTGACAAATAAAACAAAATTATAAAATTATATGATGAAAGCACGCAAGTAATCAAATATTGATAGAGAAAATATGTAGCAAAAATGAAATAATTTGTTTCATTTCATCTGGAAAAGAACAAGCTTCATATATGGATTTACAAATTCAGAAGCTTTCTCTCTAGACGACAATTAGCGAATCTTCCTCAGCGTTTGCAAGAAAATACATTGTTTTTTTCTTACACTAGATGCTCCACCACTTACCTGATGTACAACCTGAGAAAAGACTGAATACACATTTTTTGACGAGAAATATTCTCCTTTCATGGTGGGTGGCATTCGCTGAATTAAATAGACTGGACGCTTTTAGAAAAGATAGTGGAATTACCGACGAAGATATCTTTCCTTACCTTGGTTTTGTATTAACTGAAGAAGATGAACTAAATAAGGATTTCCAGAATTCATTTCCATTATGTAGCACAAACTTTATGAATTATACGAATATTTTTGTTGTTCTACATCATTCATAGTCATTTGATATCTGTTAACTTTATTCAACAAATCTTAAACATCTTGTAGGAGTTCATTTCAACTTCAAACATCTTGTTAATTTTCATATCAATTTTAAACATCTTGTGAGAGTTCAAATCAATTTTAAACATCTTGTTAGAGGTAAGATTAAACATCTGGCAAAAATTCAGATCAATATTAATATTTTTAAAATCTTGTTAGATTTCAAATCAATTCTAAACATATTTCAAGAGTTGGTTTTGTATTAACTGAAGAAGATGAACTAAATAAGGATTTCCAGAATTCATTTCCATTATGTAGCACAAACTTTATGAATTATACGAATATTTTTGTTGTTCTACATCATTCATAGTCATTTGATATCTGTTAACTTTATTCGACAAATCTTAAACATATTGTAAGAGTTCATTTCAACTTCAAACATCTTGTTAATTTTCATATCAATTTTAAACATCTTGTGAGAGTTCAAATCAATTTTAAACATCTTTTTAGAGGTAAGATTAAACATCTGGCAAAAATTCAGATCAATATTAGTATTTTTAAAATCTTGTTTCAAATCAATTTTAAACATATTTCAAGAGTTCAAATCAATTTTAAAATTCCAGTAAGAGTTTCAGTTAATTTTAAACATCTTGCAAGACTTCCCCTAAAGGAAAGTTGATAATTTCAAAGCAAATTCAAATATCTATTGTGTTCTCCCTCTGTTTAAGACACAATGAATAATATGAGAGATACCCATATGGATGAGGCTTCGCTCTGTCTTCCCTCAAATAAATCCTATTTGTCTCTGTTCATTTATTCTAGTTAATTAAGGAAATTATTCGCATATTCGAAAGAAAACGAAATGTAAATGAAAATGCAAGAACTAAAAAAAGAGAGAAAGAAAGAAAGAAGAAAGATAGAAAAGAAGGAAGAAAGAAAAGAAAGAAAGAAAGAAAAAGAGAGAAGAAAGAAAATAAAAAAGAAAAGAAAGAAAGAAAAAAGGAAGAAAAAAAGAAAGAAAGAGAAAGTAGAAAGAAAGAAAGAAAAAACGTAATATTCACAACAACGAATGGTTTAAGTAAATATTCCCTTCTTTAGTGCTTCCAGTTTTCGAACGCCGTTGAACAATGTGTATTTTCTAGACGAGTGTTTTGTTCTGTTCAGAAGTGGGTGGAAGAGAAAGAAAATTCAACGAAGACCGGGAGAAGACACTAGGTGATAAAGAGAGAAAGAGTGGAAGTGGATAGATAAATAGATATAGATATTTAAAAGATATGGAATTAAACATACTGAGATAGATTGAGATAAATATAGAGGTAGATAGAAAGATAGAGAAAGACAAATAGCGACTGATAGATTGAGAAAGAGATAGAGGTGTGTATGTCTATCTATCTATATAGATACATTGATAGGAATACCTGATAGAGATAGATATATATATATAGAAATATATATGGAGATATATAGACAGCGAGGGAGGGGGGGAGAGGGAGAGGGAGAGTGTGAGGGAGAGGCAGTGGGAGAGGCAGTGGGAGAGGGAGAGAGAGAGAGAGAGAGAGAGAGAGAGAGAGAGAGAGAGAGAGAGAGAGAGAGAGAGATGGAACGGAATTCCTATTTGAAAAATGCACCCATTTTATGTAGATATATTCTGCATCTACACAGTTAGATATTTTGTGATAATAAATTTGCACAAGGGATTCTGTCAAAAAATGGCGAGACGCATCGAAACGACTGCATTTTAACTGTCAACTTCCGGCAGAACAGAAATCCAGTTAGAATATTTCATTAAACATAATTTCGAAAATAGATTCAATACATTTTTATTTTTATTTAGTTTCATTTTGTTTTTCTCTCCCAGTTCGTGCTTCCGTCTCTGCCTTTCTCTCTCTCTCTCTCTCTCTCTCTCTCTCTCTCTTTCCAAGTTACCTGTATCGTGAAAGAAAATTCATCATTCATGCAGTAGTGATGCCATGAAACCTGCAATAATACTATGGAAATTCGATACCCGAACAAGCGAACGAGTCTCTCTACGCATTTAAATATCTGTGATTTTTTGTATGGTGGAGAAGTGATTGAAACTGTCAGAATACAAAAGTGAAAGTCGGATGTGAAAATAACTTAGTTTACCCCAGGGAGACAGAGCTCGTGTGGTTAGGACGAAGAAAATAAATTCATACTTAAGGTATATTACAGAAGTTAAAATATACAGATAAACACACATCGCGTATTATGCAGTAATTACAATGACCTTATGTATGTGTGTGTGTGTGTGTGTGTGTGTGTGTGTGTGTGTGTGTGTCTGTGTGTGTGTGTGTGTGTGTGTGTGTGTGTGTGTGCTTGAAGTTGTTGTCAAGAGGCACTGGCGTCATCTCTGAATACTTCCC
>NC_091569.1:11296922-11299422 GCF_042767895.1 Penaeus vannamei | reverse complement strand
TAATCACTTTTCTCGGAGATCTACTCGACGCCGGTTTCCACGTCGCCCTAAATTGATTTCTTTATCCCGCGGCGCTTATTCCAATTAGTAAACTGTCAGGGTGAAGATGCATGGAGTGATATACATTTTCTATCTCCAACAAAATCTAGCTGATTCGGGTATCCTTCCTGTAAGAGCGGAGTGAGTGAGTTCGGCGAGATTCAGGATATTTTCTTGAGATTTCAGGCGAGTGCAGTGTTGTCCAAACATTTTCGTCTATTGTATCCTTTATTGCCTTCTTGTACTGTTACGTAACCTCCCCCTCCCCCAATCCGTCCACCATGGCTAAATAAACTGTTTTAATTTGAACAACACTGGTCTAGTGAATAATCTTAATGAAATGTTATTACCATCTTGTGCTGTTGCGTACCCCCCCCCCACCCCACCCCACCCCGTCCACCATGGCTAAACACTGTTTTAATTTGGACAAGAAATTAAAACAGAATAATGTTCATGAAAATCTCCCCCATTTTCGTAAGGCTTTGGCAACACTGAGTATTCACATAACTACATTATTAAATAAATAACACTTTTATGCTGTTCCGTTGAGCATACGATATTTGGTTTTCCTTCGACCGGCAGAAATTCGCGGACCAAGCAAGTACACATTCCACTAAGAGCCTAAACCTAATGGAGTGATTGATGTCTAATGCCACCTAACACAGGGTATATATAGCAAGAGGGTATTCCGCGACTATGTGCAATATGCGGCATGTGGAGAGACAAGGGGTTTAGCAAAGTTTCTGGGAGATTACCAACCAATGTTATGTTCCTGCTATGTCAACTTCAGTATCTATGGCTTCCCATTCTTTAATCTAGTCTTTATTTTATTCCTCTTTTTGTTCTTTATAGCTTTTTGGCTAGCATTATTGTTTCCCTATTCTTCCTCTTAACATTATTTTCTTTATTTTCATACAGTTTCTTTATTACTATGTTTAATAAGGTACATAATGCACATTTCTTAAAATGACTTTCTGATACACCGGTATGGAAAAAAGGTGTCTGTTCATTTATTCCTACGCGTTATTTCCTTTTTCATAAATATCAAATCATCAGATATCATCTTCATGTTCTTTTCACTGAAGCGAGAACAAGCCGTTCACTCAGGGAAGTGTCAATTTTAGTTCATTGTGTTGGTTGCCTCTTTATTTCATCCTGTTTCCGTGCGTGGACTTCCAATTAAAAGGATGACTAATTGTTATTCACTCCCATTAGCTGTCAACGCACGTGCCTGTAGGTATCCTTGGGAAATGTTTCTCAGCTCTGAATATAACGAAATGAATAACACATATTGTTTCAGTTTTTATCTTTACGTTTCTACATACCTGATGACATGAACGATGCATTAGCGAAAAATGCTATGACATGTGTGCAGTTCAGTATAGCGTTTTTTTTTTTTCTTAATCTATACATTCATTGACGCATGCGTATATATATACATACCTGTCAATCTATCCAACTTCACAGTCGGTATTTATTACAATTATACATGTATGTGCATACACATATACATTTACTTATGCATACCTACCTGTTAATCTATCTACCTACTCGGTCGATTTTCGTCACAAATGGTATACACCGATAGCATGCGCGTCATCTTATTCTAATAGTCACAAAGAAAGGCATCCTCTCCCGCCACCTTCCTCACGCCGACTAAGACGCGACAAGTCCCTCACTCGCTTCAGAACAGCTTTCCCTTCCCTTTCCGCCGCCGAGCGAGTGTTCTCCGCTCGGCTGAGAGGCTGAGGCGCGGTCTCCGGGTTCTCGAGACGCGATGATCCTCGGCCTGGTAGTCTGTTTCCGCCCTCGGACGCGTCTCGGGTCCGGCTCCTCGGGTTGACAGACTTTCGGGAACATGTTAGCGAGGCTGCAAGATTTTTTTTCTTTTTTTCTTTTAGTTCTAGTTCTAGTTTTAGTTTTAGTTTTAAAGGTTTACTTCGTTCTTCTCACGATTGCAACACAATCTATTTGGAAGAAAGTACAGTAAGCAAGGAAATATAATGGGAAAATATATGAAAAAAGATATTTCGAGCGTTTTACGTTGAATGGCAGGGTACAGCACATGAAAGAAACCGCTACCTTATTATATTACTTATCTTAAGGAAGCGTCTATATTTAGCAAAAGAGGATAATGAGCAAAAAATGAGAACAGGCAACAAAAGGCGACAGCGTATTGTCCTGAAGGGTCGCAAGTCCGTTTTATTATTAAAGGCGTCAATTATCCGCAAATTTAATTATCTCTGTTTTCTTTAGATCAACGTTAAAACAGAAACTGATAAAGTAGGGGACACTTTTCAAGAACAGTGAACCTTTTCCATTTTCGTATTTTCGGTTATGAATAATGGAAAATAAAAATTCCTAGTCATTCCGTGCATCTCAAATATATTCTAATAGAAACATAATTAACAAAAAACACACAAACTTTTGTTTTCGGTATATAAAGACTAAAGAGGCGTTT
>NC_091569.1:11261922-11264422 GCF_042767895.1 Penaeus vannamei | reverse complement strand
AGAGAGCGAGAGAGAGAGAGAGAGAGCGAGAGAGAGAGAGAGAACGAGAGAGAGAGAGCGAGAGAGAGAGAGAGAGCGAGAGAGAGAGCGAGCGAGAGAGAGAGCGATCAAGAGGGAGGGAGAGAGAGAGAGAGAGAGATAGAGCGAGACACAGATAGAGAGACAGACAGACAGACAGACAGACAGAAAGAGATGCCATTTCTGTGAAAATATTCTTTTCACATCATTATCCTCCGCAATCTTCACCCGAGGCCAAAAAAGGTACATCTGGCTGTCGTAAATTCTTTTAGCCCGTCTTCATACCTTTTTATGGTAACAATAACTCTTCTTTCTTGTTTTCAGATATCAGTTTTCGTTACATTCTTTTATATGTCTTTCCTTTTTAAAGAGTTTTTTTTTAGCAATAATAAAGAAAAGAAGAAGAAAAAAACGAAGAAAAACAACACGTAAAAAAACACGCATAGAGATCGATAGGTAAATAGATAAACCAATCTATAGATGAATAAACATCACAGATAAACACACACACACACACACACCTATATATATGTATATACATACATACATACATATATATATATATATATATATATATATATATATATATATATATATATATATATATATATATAAATGAATAAATGAATAAATAAGTATTATATTTTTTTTCCATTAGTGCTTCGCACGGGAAGAGAAGTAATGATCCTGCGACGTTTCGACTTGACGGAGACTCCTCTTCAGAAATCATCAATATGACTTTTCTCAAAATTTTACAGATTTGATGCTTCTCTTCTATTTTTGGCCTTTTCATTCATTTGGTTTGAAATGTAGTTAATAACGTTGATAAAAAAGAAGTATCAAACTTGTCATCATATGCCTATATTTATATTCGTATTCATATCTATCTATATATATTTCTTTCCATATTTACATATATCTATATTTATATCTATATATTAATCTGTATCTCTATCTATATACCTGTATGATCCATATGCCTGTGTATTTATATTATGTATATGCATATGTATATGTATGTAGGTATGAATGTAGGTATGTGTATATATAGATAAATATTATATATATATATATATATATATATATATATATATATATAGAAAAAAAAAACACAATGCCGTGTTGATACTATGGAAGAAAAACCCACAATGCACAAACTAGATTTATTGAAGAAAGGGAGACAGTAAATCTAGTTTGTGCATTGTGGGTTTTCTTCCATATATATATATATATATATATATATATATATATATATATTTATATATATATATATATATATATATATATATATATATATATATATATATATATATATATGCATATATATATATATATATATATATATATATATATATATATATATATATATTTAAACACACATATGTGTGTATATACACATAACTTACTATGCCATGCAGTCTAAAGGTCAAAATGTTTGCTCTAGAGACACTAAGCGTCAACAACATGCAGGCAAGTTACACACTTTTTTCATCTCTATGGCAAGCAAACTCTTTAACCTCCAAATAATCCGCATAAAGTTTGAAGAAACGTATATACATCTGAATCAGCCTGCAGTATCTTTTATGACACTAGTAGTTTCGACAGGCTTGGAAATTTACCTATCCCTGTGTTTCGACAATAATAATGATAATAATAATAAAAAAACGGAGGGTTCTGGAAAACTAACTAAGCTTAGCACGATACCATAATATTAGTAAAAGGAATCACTAAAAGAAAAATAATTACTTAAAAGAGAGAGAGAAAAAAAAAAGAAAATATATATACATAAGCATTCAGTTACACGAACGATACAAAACAAACAGTTCACGGGACTGACTTTTAATGTCTTTGCATTAACAGTCCTTTTAGCCAGATGTGGCGCCAATAAAGCCTAAACTATTGAAAAAGAAGAAATCAAAAAATATATATAAATATGTGCGCGCGCGTGTGTGTATGTGTGTGTGTGTGTGTGTGTGTGTGTGTGTGTGTGTGTGTGTGTGTGTGTGTGTGTGTGTGTGTGTGTAAATGTATCATTAATAAATAATTTCAAAGTTAGTTATACAGTATTTTCCTGTGAGGTGTGCTTCCGGCACTGAAAAAAGACAAGGAAATGAAAGAAAGAAAGAAAGAAAAAAAGAAAAATATAAATATACAAATATATAAATGAAAGCAGAACAGTGCAGAAAAAAAATCGTTGCTCTTTCCATTGACAAGGGAAACGAATATTAAGGCCTTTGGCAAGGTTTCGTATGTTTGTTAAGAGAGCTCACAGGCCTATGTAAATAAATTGTTACTCTGATATCAATGCAGAATCACTCTCACATTACACGCTTGTAGTATATGCCTCAAGTGTATATATCGTCTATGTTATAAGATTAAACGTAAAAAACGGATTTCTTTTTTTATTCCAGATCATATTTGTAATTACGTCTCATTTTTTCTCTTTTCTTTAACTTTACATTCACTGGTGTCAAGTGATGTG
>NC_091569.1:11229422-11234422 GCF_042767895.1 Penaeus vannamei | reverse complement strand
CCATGATAGTAGAGGTAAAATAACAGCAAAGTAATAACAGTAATAGTAGCAATGATGATGATTATGACTTTTCCTGTTACCAGTACTACTACTAATATTAATAATAATAACAGCAACAGAACAAGAAAAATAAGAAAAACAACAATAATACTGACGCTAACAACCAGAAATGGGCAGTTTACATAACGATCGATTCTTTTGGTTATGTAATAGTATTGCATTAACTACTCAAATAAACAACATCGTTTTATCGGTATCGCAAAGGTCATTATCTCGAACTGTATCTGAAGAAGACACACATCGATACTCTTAGATAATTGATTTTAAAGTTAATGGTCATGAACTGCACATATTTGCCACCTTTTATTGTATTTCTTGTCTGTGACTTTTATTTGTTCTTTGTTTCATGTGCTATAGAAAATAAACAAAGAGACGGTATTTTTTTTATTATTATTTTTACGAACATTAAAAAAATAGCACTGGGTCACATTCCTAATCTTGATTCTTTTCATCTAATCACAATCGCTTTATGAAAAGGAAATAGGAACTAGCGATTTCGTACGTAAACAATAAAGAACAGAAAAAAGAAAAACAGTTTTCTAACCCCGCGAGTGTTGCCATACAACAGTTCATTTTCTGCCAACAGTACACACTTATTTTTTTCTTTCCTTTTTATAGTATATAGTGAACACAACACAAGATTATTTACGTCAAATATATATACACAGGAATGCCAGCCCCATAACAAGGCCTATTAACTGCCTATTGTGGTATGGCGTCTTAAACAGTAGACTTTTACAGGTTGTCTTTCGCTAGATCAAAAATTTTCTGAAATGGCTGTGTTAAAGTACCTAAATGACCCAAGCAGTTTGTTGTCCTCACTGCAGCAATATACAGGAATCTGCTCCTGTCGAACTTTAAGAAATGTTCAATCATTATCATATAAAATGTTCAATCAACTCGTCTTTTTGTATGATATTAATGTGTGTGTGTGTGTGTGTTAGTGTGTGCGTGCGTGCGTGCGTCCGTCCGTCCGTGCGTGTATGTGCGTGATAAGAAAGTCAAGAAAATACAACCTAGAATCTTGTAGAGGGAGAAAAAACAAACATGTCTTGCGGGCGACCCATGTTTATCTTCCCGGCGTGGTTCTCGGGCCTAAAGGAAGACCAATTTTCCGAGATTACAGCTGATCAAGAGGATGGAGATGGGATGAAGGCCTTAAGGAAAACCTGAAGAGGTCAATGCGAAGAGGATGTAAGGGGAAACTGTAAGAGATAAAAATAAAAGTGAAAAGGTAGGGATGAAAGTTGAGGTAAAGGACGGGTGATGGTATTAGCCAAAGGATGAGAGAGGGAGAGAGAGAGAGAGAGAGAAAGAGAGAGAGGGAGAGAGAGAGAGAGAGAGAGAGAGAGAGAGAGAGAGAGAGAAGAGAGAGAGAGAGAGAGAGAGAGAGAGAGAGAGAGAGAGAGAGAGAGAGAGAGAGAGAGAGACAGACAGACAGAGAGAAAGAGAGAGAGAGAGAGAGAGAACAGGTGGGGGGGGGGTGAAAGGTGGAAACAGATAAAGCTACGGTGAAAAGGTTGGATTTATAGAAGGAAAAGAAGTGAAAATGAGAAATGATGAAGGAAACCAGGATAAGAAGCGGGGAAGAGGACCTAAACCGAACTACACTTCATTATATAGTTAAACATCTGAGAAAACTACCATTTTGGTGATTATTTTTCAAATGTGGCTCTTTTCTTCTTTTAATTAAAGTCGTGGATAACAAGGTACTCTAAAAATATATTTAGCAACTCATATTAGCTACAATTACCACAACCATCACTATATGACCTTAAAAAACAATTCTAAACTGCCTCCCCCACCCCATTCACTTGTTCTATTTCTGAACCAGGGCGTACCCCACCCCCCTTCAATTGCTGTTGACCTATTCTCCGCACGGCATTTATCGTGACCTATTTTCTTTCTCTCGGACATAAAATTTTGCCCTTGCAGAATTTTCACAAATTAGTGAGTGTAGTTTTTTTTTTTTTTCCTATGATTATGACAGTATCATTAGCTTTTCCTGTAAGTGGACAACCAAGCATTATGTTCTGCACAACTATAATATGAATTAAAAGTGATTTACGAGTCAGTCCATTAAAAGCAAAGGTTATCTTCTATCATTAGCAGTACTTTGTGAAAATGAAACTATACTGTTTCAGTTTCCTACAGCCATGTAGTACAAAATATATTTTTATTGTATTTTGGTAACGTAAGCTGTGCAACGATTCATATTTTTTTCTATATATTTACAGAAGTTGTAATGGCACCATAAAAAAAAACAGAGGAAAACAACTCACTAAAACATGAAATAATCTGTATGGGAAAAAATGCGTACAAAATGTATACTCTATTTAATTTACAAATTTACTCTGATACATTACTAAATATGCGAAAAATAACACAAAAATAAATTGAATAAAAATAATAACAAGAGCCAAATTAGAGGACTTCCCGTCAATCTTGTGAACGCTCGCCATTATCTCTGTAAACAAACCCCTTTGTGACGTCATCTCGTCCTGCTCGCCCAGCTGCGCAGGAGGGCGAGGTGGACGAGATGAACAACTTGTCCAGGACGAGAAAGTAGAGATTCCGAACGGTCAGTTCCGAACGCTGCATTCAGAACGTACAATGCATTGGACGCAGGAGGAATCTACGGCCATTACACGGTAAAGAGAGGGGAATCTGAGCAGACTGAGCTTTTGGAGCTGAACGAAGCTTGGAGACTTTGTACACACGTGAACATGCACGCACGCACACACACACACACACACACACACACACACACACACACACACACACACACACACACACACACACACACACACACATACACACACACACACACATACACACACACACACATACACACGCACACATATACACACACACACACACATACAGGTTTCATGTGCGAGTGTATTAATATTCTAAATATATTTAGTATCAATGTGAAAATTTACAGAAATTTCCTCAATTATTAAGCCAGACATTTTTTGTTTGTCACATGAGCAAATAACCTGCCTAAAGTAATTTACAAAGATATTTAATTGGTCTTTTATGAAGTCGTGTGTAATATTTCTATGTTCCATGTGTAGCCTCTCCACTGATTTTCTTTCGATAAAGGGCCGTTCTCATCAGTTAACCAGTCAATCGAAATTACTGAAAACACTAAGCACAGTTAATTAAATAATTCATGTATAATAACGCGAGCTGTATTTTCTTTACTGAATGTAAAAACAAAATAAAAATAAATAATAATAATAAATAAAAAATAATAATTATAATGCAGACAATATACTTAGTATACAGTTTGCAACGTTGTTCTGATACCTTGAGTATGCTGTTAAGATTTCTATTAAACGTTTGAGTACCAAAATTAAACTCACTTACGGTAACAATTGAAAATAGTACGAGAAACATTTTCCTGAAGGCGATACGAGACAGAACTTGCCGAGAATGAATACGTGAAAATAAAAGTGGTAAGAATCACGCAAAGACAAAACCTACAGGAAATAAAATACGAGACCAAGTGGGTGTGTGAGCTCGTTCCTCAGCCCATAACGATCACGGACTGCAGACAACAACACCGCGTTGACTCCATGAGAAGAAAACGCAGAAGTGTTGCAGTCTGCATTGATGAGCCGGGAGGTCGTTGGCTCGAAAGCTGCTCATTGCAAAGGTAATTCATGGCTGATCACCCGTGCAAAGTGCTCCCGGAACACCCCGCCTTGCATTGCATTGCTGTTTGCAGTGCATGCGTTTGTTATCATCATATTTCGGCTTTATGAGGCAGATTAATAAGAAACACAATTAAATGGGAGATACATTAATTAATTTGAATTTGATTTATTATTTTTTCCGAAGCACTATTTTCATTTAATGATAAGGTTTCGCGTTTCTGAATTACAGCTATAGCCATACAAATATTGATAATGGAGTAAATGAAATGAAGAAATGGGGAAGGATGGATCAGTAGCAGCTCAAGGTGTCATGGCGTCTGATTTTGATGACGTCACAAAAAATGATGAAGTCACAAAAGTTACGGATGCTTTGTGAATATGGTCAATCATTTTGGTCTATTTAATAAAAAAAAAAGATGGAAAACAGTGATTTTAATGGTTATATTTTCATTGAACAATCATCAAAATAGCCCTGTGGATAATAAGAGTGGGCGATTATGTTTATGCATGAATGGTTCTCAAGTGAAATTGCTCGGAGTAGGGGAGTTAGTGTGTTTTATTTTTATTTTATTTATTTATCTATTTTTTATTGGCTATTATGGGGGCATCTCAAAGACATTACCCTTTCCTATACAAGAGAAATATGGTAATAAAGGTAAGAATTATGGCCTGGAGGGGGGGGGTAGACCATGAGAGGAAACAACTTCCCCCCCCCCCCTCAAATCTTCACCGGTGCAGTAATCAATAGCCTATGATTATCTCAGTAAATTGTTAAGTATTATCAAGCAGCTAAAAACACGATTTAAAACGCTCTTAAACCAGGTCAGACGAGTCAGTCCCAGAGGTGTGTCACTGTTATAAAACCCAAACTAGTTGTCGGATGGTTGGAGGCGGCTAAGGGAACAAGGTTGTTTCTGGCTGATGGAAGTCGGGCTCAAGGGAATAAATTTCGCGTTTTTATATAGCCAGACAGATAGGTAAAGAGATAGAGAGGAAAGGGGTAGGGGGAGAGGGAAAGTGGAAGGGTGGAGGGGAGAATAAGAGAGAGTGAAAGAGATCGAGTGAGAGAAGGGGAGGGGGAGGAGAGAGAGAGAGAAACTAGACAAATAGATAAACATTTAGAAATATGAATGGGTAGGTAGATAGATAGGTAGAAAAATAGACATACTAACAAATACATACACTGAAGCAAATGTCGATTATAGTAATATTTGTAACACATACACGCGCGCGACCGCGCGCGACCGCGCGCGCACATATATGCATATATCTATC
>NC_091569.1:11221922-11224422 GCF_042767895.1 Penaeus vannamei | reverse complement strand
GCTGATTAAAAATAAGCAAGCGACATCTGGTGGGCAGCGTTGCTCCTTAAATTATGCACAAAAATGCTGCCATATTTAACGGTAGCAAGTTTCAGTGCAAAAATGCTGTGACATTATATATATATATATATATATATATATATATATATATATATATACATATATATACAATATATAGATATAAATATATATACATATATATATATATATATATATATATATATATATATATATACATATATATACAATATATAGATATAAATATATATACATATATATATATATATATATATATATATATATATATACATACATGGATATACATATACATATATGTGTGTGTGTGTGAATGGAGAAAAACAGTCTACCCACATTGCTCAAACTAGTTTGTGCATTGTGGGTTTTTCTACCATATATATATATATATATATATATATATATATATATATATATATATATATATATATATGTATGTATATATATACATATGCATACACATGTATATATATATATATATATATATATATATATATATATATATATATATATATATATATATATATATATATATATATATATATATATATATATATATATATATATATATATATATACATATATACATATATACATATATGTGTGTGTGTGTGTGTAGGTACATATAGACATACATATATATGTATGTATATATATATATATATATATATATATATATATATATATATATATATATATATATATATATATATCTGTATATATATATATGCACACACACACACACACACACACACACACACACACACACACACACACATATACACATATGTATATGCACACAATAGAAACGCACACACCATCCTAAACGACGCAGAACGTGCAGAGCGACCAGGCGGGGGAGGGAAGGGGGGGGGGGGTTATATTTAGACATGAAAGTGACTGAAAACCTCATCTCGGAATCAAAAATTATTTAATGTTATGAGGACATGACAGATCGGGTACGAATCCCTTTCTCCTGAAGAAACTACAGAAAATAGTCGGCAGCGTATTTTCACTCAGAGAAACTACATCTGATGATGCTATTTATGGGGATGTCCACGTCACTCAGAAGCCAAAAAAAAAGAAAAAAGAGAAAAGAGAGAGAGAGAGGGGGGAGGGAGAGAGAGAGAGAGAGAGAGAGAGAGAGAGAGAGAGAGAGAGAGAGAGAGAGAGAGAGAGAGAGAGAGAGAGAGAGAGAGAGAGAGAGAAAGGAAATTGAGGGACAGATCGGACACGTGTTTTTTTTTTTTTTTTTTTTTTTTTTTTAGTCGCTGAAAACACGAACACGAAACGGATTGAAATCTTTTTCGCCCGAGATCAAGAATTCTTACAAGACATAGCGACAAGGATTCACGAAACCAGAGTGGCGAAAAACAGAAACCAGAGAGAGAGAGAGAGAGAGAAAAAAAAAAAATCCGGTAGATATATATACTTTTCTTGTTTTCTGTTAAGTGCGGGAACTAGCCTTTTTTTTTTTCTTTTTTTCAGAGAGTCCGGTTTCTGATCATTCTGTTCTTTAATACCCCTCGTTTTTCGTTTTTAGCTATTCATCATATTCATAAATTCAAGAAAATAACCTGCAATAATACTTTCTTCTATATTTAGCACCGTTTGCCTTTGATATATTCCGATGTACTCTGTCGGACACTTTCCATCTCATTTGCCACAATTTCCCCCTAATGTGGTATAATCTCATGTCCTATCTGTGCATATACCTCACTTTTATGTCATATTTGCTGTCCCATTTACGAATAGATTTCCCCTCAATGATAAGAAAATAGTAAAGAAAACAAGGTTACTGCATTTGTAGAA
Organism: Penaeus vannamei; assembly: GCF_042767895.1. NCBI lineage: Eukaryota > Metazoa > Arthropoda > Malacostraca > Decapoda > Penaeidae > Penaeus > Penaeus vannamei. The sequence goes on along the minus strand of NC_091569.1, from coordinate 11,222,574 downwards.
ATAGAGATAAGCCAAATCATCCTCGTTAAACCTGCTCTATCTTCCCCCATAATTCATCGGGCGCGTTCCATTTCAACCGCCATATTGTTCACATCGGAACGTTCAATATCCATACCCGTGTTCACAGCTGTGACGCCGCACCAGTCCCCATGATTATTCTCGGGGACTGACGGCAATTTTGGTATTTGTGGAAATTCATATGGAATACGCAATGGCCAATGGAAAACACTTGTGTGCAACTGCGCTTCACACAAATCACCGGCGGCGTAATCTATAGTCACTGACGATCCTTAACAAAACGGTGGTCGCGCCGGAGTACAGCGGGGTGGGTTTGGGGAGATTTATCTGCGATTTGGTTTGCATAGAAAAGATATCAATTAGAAAGGATTGGGAAAGGTAAAGCCACACACACAAACACACACACACACACACACACACACACACACACACACACACACACACACATACACGCACATACGCACGCACACACACACATACGCTCAGAAACATACTCACTACAATGAAATTAATACAATACAATACAATACAATGAAATATGTGCCAGCCTCTGATAATTAACCGTAAAGCAAAAATTGTATTTGACATTTCTGCAATGATAGTATGTATTCAAGTCTAGAAGATGTTAAAACAG
>NC_091569.1:11209422-11211922 GCF_042767895.1 Penaeus vannamei | reverse complement strand
TCACCTCATTTTTTTCCTTTCTACCTGTCTCTCTGCCTGTATTTTTCTCTCTCTTTCTACTTTTGTCCTCTTCTCCCCTTTCTATTTTTCTTATCCTTTTCTTACTCCTTCGTACCCTTCGTACTCCCCCCATCCGGTGCCCATTCCCATATTTTACTCTCTCTCTCTCTCTCTCTCTCTCTCTCTCTCTCTCTCTCTCTCTCTCTCTTCTCTCTCTCCTCTCCTCTCCTCTTCCTCTTTCTCTCCTATCCCCCTCCCTCTCTTCCCTTCGTTTCTTATCCTTTTCCTCCTTCCCTCCCCTCGTCCCTTACTTTCCTTCTCTCTCTCCCTTCCTTCCCTCCCTTCCAACGCTTATACCAATTTTCTCCTCCCTTCTCCCCTCTCTCCTCTTCCCCATCTTCTCTCCTCTCTCTCTCTCCTCTCTCTTCTCTCTTCCTCTCTCTCTCTCCTCTCTCTCTCTTCTCCTCTCCTCTCTCTCTCTCTCTCCTCTCTCTTCTCTCTCCTCTCTCTCTCTCTCTCCTTCTCTCTCTCCTCTCTTCCTCTCTCTCTCTCTCTCTCTTCTCTCTCTCCTCTCTCTCTCTCCTCTTTCTTCTTCCCCTTTCCTTCCCCCTTCTTCTCTCTTCCTCTCTCTTCCTTCCTTCCTCTTCCTCTTCTCTCTCTCTTCTCCTTCCTCTCCTCTCCCTCTTCTTCCATTCCTCTTCTCTTTCTTCACTCTCTTCCTCCTCTTCCTCTCCTTCTTCCTCCTCTTCTCCTCTTCCCTCTCCCTCCCCTCTCTCTTTTTTTTTCTTCTGACGACCACTGTTATCAAGTTTACACAAAACTCCCATCGGTCTCTCGAACTTCTTGAACCGGGAGAAAATTCGGCGATTTGTCTTAGGTTAGCCTGCGTTTCGAAGTCCAGGGAGAGAGGGAAGGAAGGGAGGAAGAGAGGAAGAGAGGGAAGGAAGGGAGGAAGAGAGGGAAGGAAGGGAGGAAGAGAGGGAAGAAAGGGAGGAAGAGAGGGAAGGAAGGGAGGAAGGAGGAAAGAAAAAGGAAGTAAGTAAGGAAGGAGGAGGGATGGAAGGAAGGGAGGAAGATATGGAAGGAAGGGAGGAAGGGAGGAAGAGAGGAAGAGAGGGAAGTAAAGGGAGGAAGAGAGGGAAGGAAGGGAGGAAGAGAGGAAGAGAGGGAAAGGGAAGGGAGGAAGAGAGGGAAGGAAGGGGAGGAAGAGAGGGAAGAAAGGGAGGAAGAGAGAGGGAAGGAAGGGAGGAAGGAGGAAAGAAAAGGAAGTAAGTAAGGAAGGAGGGAAGGGATGGAAGGAAGGGAGGAAGAGAGGGAAGGAAGGGAGGAAGGGCAGGAAGAGAGGAAGAGGAAGGAAGGGAGGAAGAGGAGGGAAGGAAGGGAGGAAGGAGGAAGAGAGGAAGAGAGGGAAGGAAGGGAGGAAGGGAGGAAGAGAGGGAAGGAAAGGAGGAAGAGGGAAGAGAGGAAGGAAGGGTGGAAGAGGAGGGAAGGAAGGGAGGAAGGAGGGATGGAAGGAAGGAAGGGAGGAAGAGGAGGGAAGGAAGGGAAGCATGGAGGTGCTGATGGAAGGAAGGAAGTGGAGGAGGAGGAGGAAGAGGGCTTGGAGCAGGAAGGGAGGAATAGGGGGAAGGGCAGGGAGGAAGCAGGGGGAAGGAAGGGAGGAAGGGAGGAAGAGAGGGAAGGAAGGAGGGAGGAAGAGAAGAAGAATGGAAGGAAGGGCAGCAGGAAGGAAGGAGGAGGAGGAAGGATGGAAGGAAGGGAGGAAGGAAGAGAGGGAAGGGAGGGAGGAAGAGGGGGAAGGGAGGGGCGAAGGAAGGAGGAGGAAGAGGGGCAGAAGGAAGAGGAGGAGGGCAGGAGGGATGGAAGGAAGGAAAGGGAGGAAGAGGGGGAAGGAAGAGGAGGAAGAGGAGGGAAGGAAGGGAGGAAGGAAGGGTGGAAGAGAGGAAGGAAGGGGAGGAAGAGGGAAGGAAGGGAGAAGAGGGGCAGCAGAAGGAGGAAGGAGGAAGAGGGGGAAGGAAGGGAGGGGGAGGAGGAGGAGGAGGAGGGGCAGGAGCAGAAGCAGGAGGGCCACAACTCGATCCGCGATTTGAACGAGACAAGGACAATCCTGTTCAAAGTGTTCAAGCTCGGGTCGCGTCGCTTCCCTGGAGAGCACTGCAACTTGTTTACAAAAAAATGGGGCGGGGAGATGGGGAGGGGTGGGAGGGGAGGAAGGGAAGGGAGAGGAGATGGGGGAGGGATGGAGAGGGAGATGGGAGGGAAGGGAGGGGTGGGAAGTGCGGAGGAGGGAAGGGGAGGGGTGGAGAGGGGGAGATGGGGAGGGAAGGGAGGAGTGGAGAGGGGCGGGGGAGGGGAGATGGGAGGGAGGGAAGGGGTGGAGAGGGGGAGATGGGGAGGAAGGGGAGGGAAGGGAGAGGAGATGGGGAGGGAAGGGAGGGAAGGGGAAGGAGTGGGGCGTGGGGAAGGGAATGGAAGGGGAAAGGAGGAAAGGAAGGAGAGA
>NC_091569.1:11204107-11206607 GCF_042767895.1 Penaeus vannamei | reverse complement strand
AAGCCTTTTTCGGGAGCAAGACAAAAGAAATGTCAAGAAAAGAAGGGCAAAGCTCCTTATGTCCACCACAGAGATACATCAGATTGGAATCCTTCTTGTGTGGGCGTGAGGGCGTGGGTGTGAGACGGAGCAGAAAGTAAGAAAGAGAGAGAGAGAAAGAGAGAGAGAGAGAGAAAATGTATGAATTAACCCCTTTTTCATTAGTTTTATATTTGCACTTTTTCGCACTGTTACCATTTTTTCATATTGCTATGTTAAATTCTAGCTTGTATATGTAATCAAAACTACCACACGATTTTCTTTTAGTTGGAAAAAAATCTTCTGCTAAATATCTTTTTGGCATTGGGGGCATCTTAGGAAGGGAAAAGTTCCCCTCATTTTTTCTATTTTCTCTTCCTTTCCCTCTCTCCCGCCCTAACTTACAAGAAGATTAACGATAATTCAAATTGGACATAAGAGTTTATTTTCTGAATTTTTGTTCTAAAAAAACTTTTAGGATAAAATTCAATAGAAGAAAAAACCCAAGGATAAGAGAGAGAGGAGAGAAGAGAGGGGAAGGGAAGGGAGAAAGGAGGAGGAAGGGAAGGAGAGGGAGAGGAGAGAGAAGAGAGAGGAAGGAAGAAAAACTTCCATAAAGCAATTGAAAAATAAAACTTCAGTTTCATTTACAAAAATGTGTCCCTTTTTTAATCTTTTTATTTCCCAAAAAACCAAAACTTGTCTTTCCTCTCATGACTGAAACTTTTTCAAACCCACAGCTATTAGGATAGGAGGCCAAATTATTTGGGGGCCCCATTTCAAGAAAAGCCCCCCCAAAATTTGAATAATTTTTATTTAAGAAAATATACTTATCTGTCGTGTAACTGCTTATTTTTTTATATTTTATTCTTTTGAAGTCGCTTTGAACTATACTTTCTTTCGAATACTTACATTTGTTTTTAATTTCACATATTTCAAAATTTCGGGTTTGTATTTCTTTCATCGTTTCAAAACCTCAACATCCATTCATTTTCTCTTTATTGTATATTTATTCTTTTATCTCTTTATCTCAAGGCATAGGTAAGACAGGTAGGATAACTCTTGACTAAAAGAAAATCTTACTTGACAACTCCATATTCATGATCTGGGAAGAAAATTTAATACGACTTTTTTCTACTTATACAAACATTGCAGTTCTTGTTTTAACAGTTGACAAAAAATATTTTATACAAAACGGAAATTTAGAATAACTAATAACATCAATAATATGGATAGATTTGTAATGCGTGTATGTGTGTGCGCGCGCGCGTGTGTGTTACTCAATATTTATGTTAATTGTCATCAGCCCATTTTACTGCAAAACTAATTCACTTCTAGTCCAAATCCAGGGAAAACACCTAAAAACGGACACACACACACAACAACAAACAACACACACACACACACACACACACACACGAAATGAAAAATATAGTAATTACTTGTATCATTCGAATCATAACTATTATCATTATCATTAATTACTGACAATATTTTCATTCTTATAATTATCAATATTATTACTGTTATTTTTATTATCATGATCATTATCATTGCAATTGCATCTATCATTATTAGTATTACGATTATTATCATCATTATGATTATCATTCATATATTATACTTATTGATATTGTTATTGTTATCATAATCATTATTATTATTAGTCTCATAATCATCATTATATTTATTAATCTCATCATCATCACCACCACCTCATCATCATCAAAGCAACTATTTGTATTATATTTTTTGTACTGCTGTCATTGCTCTCATCACTTACATTATCATTACTATTATTACCATTATCGTAACATGACAACGCATTTTGTATCTGAATCTGATCTCATAGTCTATATTAATTAAAGTCATATGAACCTCATCATATTTTATTGCTATTTGATACAATATCCTCAAATCTCTGGCTTTCTCGTGCATGCAACACTCTTTTTTAAGCATTTATTTTGAATTATTGGCAAGTCAATTCATATGCAAATCCTGTTGCATATTATATGACTTGGGTTTGATATTGAACTATCATTCAGCGGTGTTTATTACGTATATAGATTTATATTGTGAATCGGATTTCCATAGAGGATGTGATATATTGTATGTGGAATTTATACACACAAATATGTATCTACATTTGAATATTCATTTATAACAAATCTGCAATTGTCTCTCTCTTTTTCTCTTCTCTGTCTCTGTCTCTGTCTTTTCTTTTCTCTCCCCCTTGCCGTCTTCTCTTTTCCCCTTCTCTTTTCCCCCCCCCCCCCTCTCTCTCTCTCTCTTTTTCTCTCTCTCTCTCTCTCTCTCTCTCTCTCTCTTTTTTCTCTCTCTCTCTCTCTCTCCCTCTCTCTCTCTCTCTCTCTCTCTCTCTCTCTCTCTCTCTCTCCCCTTCTCTCTCTCTTTTCTCTCTCTTTTCTCTCTCTCTCTCTCTCTCTCTCTCTTTTTCTTTCTCTCTCTCTCTCTCTCTCTCTCT
>NC_091569.1:11194107-11199107 GCF_042767895.1 Penaeus vannamei | reverse complement strand
ATTTATTTATTTATCATTATCTTTTTTTTTTAATTATTTTTTTACAGGTAAATTGTATAAATTATCTCTTACTTTTGAATAATATTTTAAGAATGCTTTCGATATGCAGTATTTGTTTCTTGTATTATTTCGTTTAATTAATGTTGAATTTATATCAAATAACTTATTTAACGGAAATTGGTGATTATGTCTTGATAGGCCACATCATTATTTACCATCCCACTAATTAGACTCGACTCAAGGAGATACGACAACATCGCTTAAATCGATGCAGTCCTTGGAATCAAATTGATAATTCGAAGAAAAAATCATCATGTGCGAATATCCGTTACGAGTGAAGTAATTTGTCGTCAGTCAGAGGAGTCTTTCGGCGTCAGTCACCTCTGAACCGTCATGGGAAACTGACGCTTTTGTTTGCTCGTCAGTGTCTGGAGGTTCGTATTCAGAGACACTTCGGACACCTTAACGGGAGAGCTGGACCAGTATCTTGCGCCCGTCGACCAATCACCGTCGAGGTATCTCACGCCGCAACCAATCGCCTTCCAGCTGTTTCGCGTCGCAGCCAATCACCTTCAAGCTGTTTGGCGTCGCAGCCAATCACCTTCCAGCTGTTTCGCGCCGCAGCCAATCGCCTTCCAGCTGTTTCGTGTCGCAGCCAATCACCTTCAAGCTGTTTCGCGTCGCAGCCAATCACCTTCCAGCTGTTTCGCGTCGCAGCCAATCACCTTCCAGCTGTTTCGTGTCGCAGCCAATCACCTTCCAGCTGTTTCGATCCGCAGCCAATCGCCTTCCAGCTGTTTCGTGTCGCAGCCAATCACCTTCCAGCTGTTTCGTGTCGCAGCCAATCACCTTCCAGCTGTTTCGCGTCGCAGCCAATCACCTTCAAGCTGTTTCGCGCCCCCCCAAACCCTTCAGCGTTTATTTCGCAGCCAATCACCTTCAAGCTGTTTCGCGCCGCAGCCAATCACCTTCCAGCTGTTTCGCGCCGCAGCCAATCACCTTCCAGCTGTTTCGCGCCGCAGCCAATCACCTTCCAGCTGTTTCGCGCCGCAGCCAATCACCTTCCAGCTGTTTCGCGTCGCAGCCAATCACCTTCCAGCTGTTTCGCGTCGCAGCCAATCACCTTCCAGCTGTTTCGCGCCGCAGCCAATCACCTTCAAGCTGTTTCGCGCCGCAGCCAATCACCTTCAAGCTGTTTCGCGCCGCAGCCAATCACCTTCCAGCTGTTTCGCGCCGCAGCCAATCACCTTCCAGCTGTTTCGCGTCGCACCCACACCTTCCAGTGTTTCGCGGGCAGCTTCACCTTCAAGCTGTTTCGCGTGCGGCCAATCCCCTTTTTAGCTGTTTCGCGCCAGCAATCACCTTCCGCTTTTTCGCCAAACACCTTTTAAAGCTGTTTCGCGTTGCAGCCAATCACCTTCCAGCTGTTTCGCGTTGCAGCCAATCACCTTCCAGCTGTTTCGCGTCGCAGCCAATCACCTTCCAGCTTTTACGTGTCGCAGCCAAACACCTTCCAGCTGTTTCGCGTTGCAGCCAATCACCTTCCAGCTGTTTCGCGTTGCAGCCAATCACCTTCCAGCTGTTTCGCGTCGCAGCCAATCACCTTCCAGCTGTTTAGCGTCGCAGCCAATCACCTTCAAGCTGTTTGATAACAATGATGATAATATTGATGATAATAATAATAGTAATACTAATGATAATGGAATTATGTGATCTGTTTTGTTAGAGTTTGGATGGGGGAATTTAGTGTGTATATTGTAAATAATGATATAAAGTAAAAAAGATATGGAAAAGGAGGGGGGAGGGGAGGGGGAAAAGGAGGGAAGAGAAAGGGGAAAAGAGGGCGGGGAAAGAGAAAGAAATTGGAGCCCAAAAAAAAGAAAAAAAGAAAGAAAAAAGAGAGAGAGAGAATGAGAGAGGAAGAGAGAGAGAGAGAGAGAGAAGTGAGAGAGAAAGAGATTGGAGCCCATAAAAAAAAAAAAAAAAAAAAAAAAACAGAATTGAGCGGTTTTATTCCCACGCGCCCGAGTGTATTGCAATGACACCTGAAAGTGCCGCAACGTGTGCAACTCGAAAGCTGAACAGATTATAACATTTCGGAATAATAAACCTACGCTAGTAATTTTGAGGAAAAATTACATATCAACATCGATTCGACCAAATTTGGGACCGTCAGACTCCGGTCAAATTCCATTTGCAAAATTAGATCATCAAATCTGATTTGGAAAGTACATTCAATACATATTGATTTTGCTCTCTCTCTCTCTCTCTCTCTCTCTCTCTCTCTCTCTCTCTCTCTCCTCCCCTCTTTTTTTTTTTTTTTTTTTTTTTTTTTTTTAAATCTATTTTTTTTTTCTTCTTTTTTTTTTTTTCTTTATATATATATATATATATATATATATATAAAAAATTATAAAATATATATGTATAAATAAACACATATACAAATATGTATGTGTGTGTGTGTTAGACCACACCAATTAAATAAAATTGGTGTAAAAAAAATGGAGCGACAGAATGAAAGAGAAGCAAAAACTGTGGGCTGAAGATAAAGGGATTACATAGCATAAAGAATAACAGGATTATTCAAGTTTTCAGCTTTTGCAGGCACGTTATATGTAATGAATCCCGTTCTTTAATCTATTACTACAATCCCGAATAAAGAACATTAGTTTTGACTAACTCTACGTGTTTCATTTACTGCTATTATCCTAAATTTTGATTTGCATGTCAATTCAACGTGTAATAAGCCAGCAATATTTAAAAAAAAACATCCTTTCTAAGTAAAATAAATGCAGGAGGCGCAGCTCGCTCCAGTCAAGACAGACCCACAATGCCTTGCGCGAAACGAAGGCGATTACTACAAAACATCACAAATAAAAATCCACGGAAGAAAAACATGTTCAAACGTTTGAAACAAACGTAAATGACAAAATTAATATTCGTGATGCGAGATCACTAATGATACAGGTAGCATGAAATATTTACAGGTTTCTGAAAGTAAAACCTGTAGCGGTTTCTAGTCCGGCCTTATTATCATTTTATTATTGCAAAAAATTGAGCAGCAAATCCGAAATGCAACAAATGAAATCGGTGTGGCCTTATCATAATCATTATGATGATGATGATTAGGATTATCAATGATATTCATTTTCTGTTATTAACATTATTATCATTATCATTATTACTATTTTTATTGTTATTTTTTCATGAGTATCCCTATCATCATTATTATTATTTCTAGTATCATTATTTGAATTACTACCATTAACTTCATTCATATTATTATTATTGTCATTATTTTTTAAAAATTATTATTACCATTATTACTATGTTTTTGTTATTATTATTATTATTATTATTATCAATGTTATCATTATCATTTCAGTTACCATTATTTACATTTCTATTTGCATCATTGTTATTGTTATTACCTGTACTAATGGTTTTATATAATGATAGTAATAATGATAATAGTAATTAATATTGTTATTGGTATCATTACTTTTATCATCATTAGTATTGTCATAATCTTTATTACTGTTATCATTATCCTTTATTATCATCATTATTTTCATCATTATTACTAGAATTATCATTATGATTAATACAATTATCAACATTTATTATCACTATCATCATTATTTATTATTACTATATACATATATATATATATATATATATATATATATATATATATATATATATATATATATTTTTTAAAAAAAAAATTTTATTTAATTTAAATTTTTTTTTTTTTAATTTTTTCCTAAAAAATCCCCTTCCGGTTTTTCCCCCTTTCTGTCTCTTGAAACCCAAGACTTCGGAGATGACATTTATGAACGTTTGAGACAAACATAAGAATCCGCGAGATTTTTTTCCCAGGCATAACCCCCGTGGTATATGCAGTTGATGCACCCTCACGCCCGGGCCGATATGCACAGACACGATCACACCCCCGCAACACAAAACACACACCACACCACACACACACACACACACACACACACACACACACCCCAAACATAAAAAATATATATATATATATATATATATATATATATATATATATATATATATATATATATATATATATGTATGTATGTATGTATATATGCATGTATGTGCATATATTTATATGTATATATACATATATATTGGCACTATTCTAAAATCGCTACGAGTGCATTGATGGTTTTCCTTGTGTGTGTGTTTGCGAACAGCAGAAAAGGTCAATTTGTTCAGAGGTTGAACTATTCCTATGGATCTCCCCATATGCTCAAGGAGTCTGTGCTTGAACAGTGTTACTGATCTAGCTAGGAAAACTAAATATATATATGCTGCTTGATAATAATTCATAATGAACTCCTGGGAACTTTCCGTGTGAAAAGGAGTCGGATTAAAAATTCTTGAACTTAAATTCCAGGGAAGAGGTATGACTATTCTTATTGAATTTCCATATGTTTAAGGATTCTGCGCTTGAACCTACGTGTTGTTGATCCAATACACCTAATAACACAGCGAAGACTTGAATTTCAAGGACAAGCCACTCTTCTTTAAAATGCTGCTGTTTTGTAGGTATTCGCGAGAACCAGAATTTTGGACAATCACACAATTGTTTGTCACTGCAATAACTTTAACTTGCAAGATATGGTAATTTGATGCATCTAATTTGTTTAGCAAGCGACGATTGTTTTGTCTCTAGCACAACTTATTATTCAAGAATAATCTCAGTGTTTGCTGGAACATACTGCCCTGGTATCCATTTGTGTCAAGGTAATTGTATAAAAACTCCATTTCCACATCAAAAAGGGACCAGGAGGGACAAATAAAGATAAAGAAGGGAAGAGGGGGAGAGAGAAGAAAGAAAGAGGAAGCGAAAAGGAAGATCGAAAAAGGAATAGAAAGAAAGGAAGAGGATGGAGAGAGGGAGAGAGAGTTAGAGGGAGAAAAAGGAAGAGGAAGCAAGGAAGAAGGAGAGAAAGGGAGAAGCAGGAAAA
>NC_091569.1:11181607-11184107 GCF_042767895.1 Penaeus vannamei | reverse complement strand
TCCGATACAAATGATCTTTTCTTGTACATGGAAACGTCATATAAAGCTGATTAATAGAGGAGCCAGTTTTTATACAGGTTGATACGCCTGTTTATCCATCTTTAATTCTGGGATTAGTGGATATTTACATGGAAGCACAGCTGGGTCGTTCCAATCGCCTCTGATTCGGAAAATGATTTTGAAAACGCAAGTCGTTACTTTGTACCCTGGCAGTGTGGAGATAAATTATGTTTAATTGACTTTTAGATCGTGAATGGAGATAAAACCCGTATTTGGATCAAAGCTGGGAATATTAGTATAGTCATATATATATATATATATATATATATATATATATATATATATATATATATATATATATATATATATATGCGTACCTAAGAATACATACACACACACACACATATATATGTATATATATATATATATATATATATATATATATATATATATATATATATATATATATATATATGTATATATATATGTATATATATATATATATGTATATATATATATATATATATATATATATATATATATATATATACACACACATAAATATACATATGCACACACACACACACACACACACACACACACACACACACACACACACACACACACACACACACATACACACACATACACACACATACACACACACACACACACGTGGAGTTTAAAAGTAAGAGCCAAATTGTTCGAATTATAATAGTTTATCACTAATAAGTAAAAAAAAAATCATTCCAATAATCACCACCATTTCCTTTCGTTATATTCTTATGGAAATCACAGAATCAGATACCATAAAAATTATTTTTCTCATGAAACATTAAGCGGAACATTCGAAGGATTGTAAACATCACAGTAAGCGACCGACGCTGTTGCCATGGTGACTGTATCCTGCTTGACTTAGCAAGCGCGTCTAACCATCTACGGGAGCCGCTTAAGAAAGCAAGAAAATTTCCTAAGTTAGCAAGAAAAAGTCTTGAGTCTTTTAAGCAAGAACTTTCCGTGCTTAAAACGCCTTAACTGTTCTAGTTTTTCTTAATTATTATTTTTTTCTCATAGGCAAGAACTTTCCGTGCTTAAAACGTCTTAACTGTTCTTTCTAGTTTTTCTTAATTATTTATTTTTCTCAATCCATCTTATATCTATAATGTTGTTCAGTTGCACAAGTTATTTGATTATGCGATTGCCTTTGAATTGGTTCCATCAGTTCCGTGTCGACAGGCTTTCTTTATTTCTACTAAGAGGGATTTGAACGTCAAAGTAAATAAAAGTTTCCCGCGTCGTTCAAAGCCAGCCCAGGGTAACACGGGCTAAGGATCGCCAGACGAAAGTGTTGGGGGAAGGCCAGATCAGTAGCAGGTCGAGGAGGTGTCATGGCGTCTGTTTTGATGGTTGTTCAGTGAAAATATAACGAATTAGAATAATTATTTACCATGCTTTTCGAAAATTGAAGAGACAAAAATGATCGACCATATTCACAAAGCATCCACAACTTATGTGATGTCATCAAAATAAACCCTATTTTTTTCCACCAAAAATCAGAATCAGACGCCATGACACCTCCTCGGGTTGCTACTGATCTGGCCTTCCCCGAAAGTGTTGTTTCGTGGTATACTCGGCTTACGTTCGTTAACACTTGGCGAAACATCGTTGGGCGATCGCCAGCCCTTTCCCGAAACTTTTATAGTACGGCCCCGAATCAGGTCACAGGGGAAGGGTCAAGGTCACGAAGTCTAGGGAAGGCTTTACTTACAAACGACGACGTAAGGTCATCTAAGCCCTACTGACTAGCACTCAAGTTGAAATTAAGTAATTTTCTAACTAACAGAACTACTAGCATTTTTATATCACAAGAATTCCCTGATTTATCAATTAATTCAACGTCTATCCAGCTAACCTCGTGACCGTATCGTAAACAAATAAAACACGTTTATGCTAATTGCTTCTCAATTCCAGCTCCTTCAGACATATGACGTTTTTCATCAAGCGACGGGTTATACGGAATAATTAATAGATTACTGACATGTCCTGTTCATTTCCCAGATGAATGGGCCAGATTGATCAATATCAACATAACGAAACCAAATTGTGTTTGGAGGAAGGCGGATAGACGGAAGTTCATATCCAAACATCTCCATGTATAAATTCGCAAGAACCAAACTTCGGCTACTTCCCATACCAATAATCTGCCTTTAACATTCACCGTCAGAAGTAGACACTATTCGTGACACGCAAACAAATGGGGTCAGTAAAGCAATTAATCAGAATAGGGATCTCAGGAGAGAAATATTTTTTTCAAGAAAATTTAGCACAGGACATTGGTCTAGTGGGACATTAGTAAATAGGAAATCACTATTTATATACCTTTTAACTTTCTTCGTAAAATCCAACGAATGTTTAATATGACTCTCAGAGAAGCAGAGATGAAACACTCGCCAGCCAGGAGTCTAGTGGACTTGTAACTTAGTTATAAGACGAAATGATA
>NC_091569.1:11166607-11169107 GCF_042767895.1 Penaeus vannamei | reverse complement strand
GGAATACCCAAGAGGTTGGAGAAAGCCGAGTGAAATACAAGGACGATGCAAGACAAAGGAAGAAGGAGTGATTACAAAACAGAAGGCATAGGAGGGGCTGTTCGATCGTTGGGACTCAAAGGAGAAAAAGACCTAAAAGGACCGGACTGGGAGAATATACGAGTTAGAGTGACGAAAGATATAAGTGGAAACGGACTGGAAAGTGAGGAAAGTGTTTTGAAAGGATTGAAAAGTCCTTCGAAGAACTGTGGAATAAAGAAAATAAGAGACTTGAAGGTCGGAAGTGGTAGAGATGGTAATTAAGGATAGAGAACAAAGGAGAATGAAAAACGGAGAGTTGGTCCAGAAGCGTGGAAATATCTGGAAAAAAATATAAGTAGGATTCTTAAAGAGATTGTTTAACAAGTTCATGGAAGGCGAAAAGATACTCAGTGAATGGAGGAAAAGTGCAAGATCTTCAAGAACGAAGGTGATGTACAGAGGCATAGGGATTATTAGCATGAGTTTCAGGAAAGAACTCTGGAAGCTAAGTTGAGAAATGAGGCAGTAATCAGTGACCAGCAGTCTGGCTTCATGCCACGTAAAAGTACTACTCGTGCGTTGTTTGCTTTGGGAATTCTAATGGAGTCATATGGAGAGGGACAAAAAGAACTGCACCGTGTGTTTGTAGATTTAAAAAAAGCTTATAACAGACTGCCAAGAGAAGGTGTATGATATTATATAAAGTGGCATAGAAATATATAAGAACACTGCAACAGTATGAGGGAAGTGAGACGGAGGTGAGATGTGCAATGGGAGTGACAGAGGATTTCAAAATAGAGGAAGGACAACATCAAGGTTCGACTTTAAGCCCGTTCTTGTTTGCAATGATACGGACCAGCTGATGGGTGAGATTAGACAGGAGTCACCTTGGACGATGATACTCGCGGATGACCTGCAGCGAGAGGAGACAACAGGTGGAGGAAAACCTAGAGATAGGAAGGAATGAACTGGAGAAAAGAGGAATGTAAGTCAGAAGGAGCAAGATGGAATACATATAGGTAAATGAAGGGGTTGATAGAGGATAGGTGAGACGTGACAAAGGTATAATCCAAATACTTAGGCTCAATTGTTCAGGGTAAAAGGGACTGCACGAAAGAGTTGAAGAAGAGGGTGCAAGCAGGGTGGAACGGACCGAGAAAATTGTCAGGAGTGATCTGTAACAAACGGATATACACTAGAGTGAAAGGGAAAATATACAAGACAGTTGTGAGTCCGGCATTTGCATGTGACCTAGAAACGGTACCTTTGACGAAAAGACAAGGACTCATACCCAGAGCCTGCTGACCTCAAGACGTCGATATTCTCTTTTGGAGTAAAGAGAAATGACAGCATAAGGACCGACTACATAGAAAGAATTTTTAAGTTGGACGCCTAGGAGGAAAAATAAGAGAGACAAAACTTAGTTGGTTTGCCCGTGTTCTCCGGAGTGACACGCAGAACATCGGTAAGACAATGTTGAGGATGGAGTTAACAGGCAAGAGGAAAAGAAGAAAACCAAAAAGAAGGTTCATGGATATTGTTAAAGAGGACATGCAAAGAGGACAGTGTGACAGAGGAAGTTGCCACAGGTACGATAAATGGGAAAATGATGATCCGTTCTGGCGATCCCTAAGCCGATTGCTGCCGAAAGAGGAAATAATGATAATGATAAAAAAAAAGTTGATAGGAGTAATAGTGATCATGACTATATGAATGAAAAGAGCAACAACTACAATAATAATGATAATGAAAATGATTATAATAATAATAATAATGATACTGATAATAATAACGACAGTTATAACAATGATAATGATAATAATAATAATAATAATAATAATGATGATAATAGTAATAATGATAATGATGATGATGATGATAATGATAGTGATGATGATGATACTACTACTAATAATGATAAATGATAATAGTAATGATAATAAGAATGATCATAGTATTAATATTAGTGATAAAATAATAATGGCAACGGCAATAATTATAATAATGGTTATAGATAACGTTGATACAGATAATTATGATAAATATATTAATAAAATGCTAATAGTAATAGGAATAATAATGTCATCAACAACAATAACAACAGCAGCAGCAACAACAACAATAATAATAACAGCAGCAGCAACAACGATAACAACAACAATAATAATGAGTTATAATAATTCACTTAACACTGCCTGCACTATATGGTAAGACTCACGCCAAACACACAAGCAATGGACGTTCATTAATCACATGTCATTTGCAATATTGATTTTAGTTGAAGAGCGCGACGTGTAAAGGTTGGAAAAGGAGTTGGCAACAGTTCCCCTTTTGTCTCTGTAATACGAATGTTCATTATGAATTGCATTATTCTTAAATCTTGTGCAAATTGATTATTCATTAGTTTGCATTGGAAACACCGGAAACTGTGGAATAGACTTTCCCTTGCCCGTTCAGTCTTTGTGTGAACATAAATACA
>NC_091569.1:11046607-11049107 GCF_042767895.1 Penaeus vannamei | reverse complement strand
ATCCTCGAAAAGTCATTGGCAGACATAGGCCTATATAAGATTGGATTGTATGGAACCGATAAATCAGTGAACTCTTAATAACTTTTTCCTTGACATAATTATTACAAATTCTGAAGAAAAAAAAACTTACTGATGCATAAACTGGCATTAGCAACATTAAACGACTATAGAAACTTCGGTGTCTATCGGTACTTGACAAAAGATAAACTGACAACCGCATGGAAAGGAATTAGTTTATAATATTTCCTTTGTTTGACAACAGATGGCGATGAATACAAGTTATACTCCGTTTGGCAATAATGGGAAAGATATGAATAAATTGATGAAATTATTTGGACTACTTCTTTGGTTTAGGGTAAACAATGATGAATTAACATAACGCTTCTATTGGTTCCTATTTATCCGATAAATAGCCAGGGAGGTCTATTAACATCCTTCATGATGGATGTTATTAAACGAATCAGTATTCAAAATTTTGTACATATGCTTGAAGTGTGTTTTAGCTGTAATAATAATTTTACAACTCATGATGTGTCGTGTTCTGTTCACATGTTAGGTGATTGGCTGAAG
The DNA here is from genome assembly GCF_042767895.1 of Penaeus vannamei. Lineage (NCBI taxonomy): Eukaryota > Metazoa > Arthropoda > Malacostraca > Decapoda > Penaeidae > Penaeus > Penaeus vannamei. The sequence goes on along the minus strand of NC_091569.1, from coordinate 11,048,537 downwards.
GAACCTAAATGATTATGTACAGCGCTTGCTGATTGGTGAAATTGCTTTACTAGAGCCACCTGTTGGTTACCATTAGAATAAGTCCATTTACGATTGTATTTCTGCCGAGGCGAGTTACCATCTCCCACTATATCATCGCTGGTAAACGCGATGGTAAGTGACCGCTGGTAAATTCTTTACGATCGTGAATCCGGACCCAGAAAGAGACCGTAGCGAGATGATGCCAAAAGATTATTCGAAATGAAATAGCTCCCAACACTCCAAAAAAGAAGAAGAAAAAAAAAAGGATAAAGATAAAGAAAAAAAAATCGAGGTTTGACTTACGGCGGAACGAAAAAAGTGCCTAGGATTCTTACCCAAAAAGCCTTTGCTATAGACATGCAGTTCAGCAAAAGAATTAAAAAAGAAAATAATAGCAATCAAACCCTTTCACAGTGAAATACATCTACTCGTTCGACGCTCTTTTATTCTGCCAATGTTAATATCATTTGTTCCAGGGAGAAAAAAGGAACTTAAAACCCTCTGGACGTATAAAAAAAATGGATGACCTTCAATATAGAGGGTCTTTTGCAAGCTCCGAGATGGGAATTATGCAAATACGTGAGAGCCTTTTGCAAGAGTCAGGAAGATTAATGGTTGGTATGTGGGTCTCCGTGCATTTCATTTAAGAGAGTTTTATTTACCTTTTTAGCACTTATTTTAACATAATTGTGGCCTTTTTAACTCTTTATTCTGGGTAAATTAATGATTTCTAAATAATAAAAGAGAAATTAATTGTACGTTAATAATCGGGAATTTTTTGACAGACTTTTAGCCTCAGTAAACATTTTGTTTACAGGACCAGCGACTTTGCACTCTTAAAACAGGTCAGATTAAGAGTTTTCCAACTAGCTGCATAAATAGCGAGCCGTTATGCTAATCCCCGACAATAGCGGCGAAACGAACGAGACAAACTAGCCCCAAAAATCCAGGCAAGGGAAAATTAATGCGAGAAGTGAGGATAATATCGCTCATCAGGTGGAATTTAGTGTTGCATAATCTTCCACCCGGCGCCCCGACAGCTGATGAGGGAGAAACAGCTGTTTTAAAATGCAAACTCCATACTAGTAATTCACGCTAGACGAGAGCGAAGCACCTTTTGCAGATAATTGGCGTAATTCGGCCAAGTCCTCGCATCTCCCCAATGCTGCTTCATTAAATAAACTTGCAGCGGTGAAGTTGCAATGGATGCAACAAACACCTGGAGGGTTAGGTGTGTAAGCGAGCAATGCGTTTTTAATCAAAATATAACGTTTGTATGTTGTGTTCTGTTCCTTGCACTGGCTGTGGTTTAAATATGTTTCGCCGATACCGGGTATACGCAAGAAGTCTTTAATGATAATGAGGATGATAAATATACAAAATAATAATGATATGATGATGATAAGCACACGTCACCGTTACGTCAAGACCTCCTCGGGCCTCCGCTAGCCAGGAGAGAGAGAGAGAGAGAGAGAGAGAGAGAGAGAGAGAGAGAGAGAGAGAGAGAGAGAGAGAGAGACAGAGGCAGACAGACAGACAGACAGAAAGACAGTGATGAAAAAAAAGAGAAACAGGGACAGACAGACCTTGAGAGAGAGACAAAACAGTGTAATACAACAAACACACGCATCGGAGCGTGATTTCCGGTTCCATAGGTATGGACAGCAACTCCAGCTGGCGCCTGAGGCAGCTAGCAACTCGACCCCTGTTTTCGCTTCTGTATCCGAGGCAGCATGGCAAAGCTCCGTTATGTCATCTCTATTGTCCTGGCAACTCTCCGTCTTGTATAACTGATCTGTTAATGGCACTGATTGAGTGTGCAGGTGGATGCCTCTCTCTCTCGTAGGATTCCGGGCGTTTGTGTCCCACATATCTAGCGAATCAAGGACAGTTTGATCTCTTGTGTGTA
>NC_091569.1:11031607-11039107 GCF_042767895.1 Penaeus vannamei | reverse complement strand
CACACACACTCTCTCTCTCTCACACACACACACACACACACACACACACATATATGTATATGTGTGTGTGTGTGTGTGTGTGTGTGTGTGTTGTGTGCTTCTAGTAAGTAAATGTGCGTTAATGCATTAGTTTTAGGTTGTGTCCCACAAAGTATCTAACATAAAGGATATGTATGAGAGGTACCAATGGAAGAGGTATTATTACCGGGGTAACCCTGGGCCATCAGTTGTCTTAATCCGGTCTTGGTATAGTCGTTATAGGTTATAGTTTCTACTCTTTCTCTTTCTGTCTGCCTCTGTCTCTCTCTCTCTCTCTCTCTCTTTCTTTCTCTTTCTCTCTCTCTTTCTTTCTTTCTCCCTCTCCTTGTCTCTCTCGCCCTCTCTCTCTTTCTTACTCTTTCTCTTTCTCTGCCTCTGTCTGTTTGTCTGTCTGTCTGTCTCTCTCTCTCTAGATTTCTATCCATTTGATACTCCATTCATGTGTTTGTATTTGCACTGTGCAAGGAAGTGCGCTTATATGTCTCTGTGGGTGTCTGCAAGTTCAGCGTATAAACGTGGTTGCAAGTTAAATCAAAACTTAAACTGAAACAAGTATTCGAAATCCTCTTTAAGAGATTTGTTCTCAATTAAATTTGATAACCAAGTATTCGTCTTTTTCGACCTTCGAAACGAAAATGGAGGGAAAACAAATACAGTACATCAACACAAGAAAAGGACAGAACACATAGAAAGAAAGAAAGAAAAACATATTGAACAGAAACTTCTTCCCCATTCCCCGTTATCGACGTCAAATTTCATTAACACCTTCCACCTGCGGAGCCTAATGCCTTCGGTGGCTTCTAGATCCTTCTCCTCCTCATTTTTTTTCCCTCTCTCCCTTCGCATTAATGTCTTTTCTTTTATGTCTTCCCCGCGTCTCGACAAGTCCGCGTGGCATCCTTAATGTCGAAAGTTTGGGGTCGAAGGCGTCCATAGCACCTCGACCCCGTCCGTTGAAGGGATAAGAGAATGCTGGTAACACTCCTGAGGAATTTGGGCTTCGTGGCTTACTGTCAGGGATTTGTGTGGCGGAGAATGGAGAGGGGGGAGGGGGAGGGGGGTATGCCGGGCAGGTCGTGTTGTGTCGTTTCTATATGCGTGGGTTTGTGCGTGACGAGCATTGTCACATGAGTATGTGTATTTTTTTCGATTTGTGAGGGAGAGAGTGTGCATGAGCACGCACCATACACACAGACATACACACACACACACGCACACGAACACGCACCCGCCTCCCCCCCCCCCTCTCTCTCTCTCTCTCTCTTACACACACACTGTACCGCTAATAATTCCGAAAATCAACGTAAATGAATAGAAGTAGTCATTCATGGTTCTGGAATTACAGGTAAAGGTTAAAAAGAAGCCGATGGCTAACTTAAAACTGATTTGAAATTTCAACGCCTATAACCGTTAACTGCCACGAGGCATTTCATTTCAAATTCAATTCGTACATTCGTATCATAATGACAATGATTATAATATATAATGATAATGATGATAATGATAACAATGATAATCATAATAATGATAACAAAGATAATCATAATAGCAATGATAACAACAAAATACTAATACTAATGATAATAATACTAATGGTAATAATCATGGCAATAGTAACAACAATGATGATAAAAATAATGATAATGATCATTGAAAGAATCATAATAATATTACTATTGTTATTATCATTATTCCTATTAACATCACCACCAAAACTACCATCAACAATAAAAATTATGATAATGGTCATGATAATAATGTTAATAATAATGATAGTATAATAGTAATAATATTCATAATACTAATATTAATAATAATGATAATAATGATAATAATAATGATAATAATGATAATGATAATAAGGATAATAGTGAAAATAAAAATAAAATAAAATAAAATAAAAACAGCAAATACAATAATAATAAAGATAATAATGATGATGATAATAATTATAATAATGATGATGACAATAATTATAATGATAATGTTGATACTAATCATAATAATAATGATAATGATTATAGTAATAATGATGATGATGATAATAATAATAAAGGTAATAATAATAATAACCACAATAATAATATTAATAATGATAAAAACAATAACAAATACAATGATAATAATAATAATAATAATAGCAAAAAAGATACTGATAATAATGGTAACAACGGCAATAATAAAAATGATAATTGATAATGGGAACAATAATAGATATAAGAAAAAAAACGTAAAGTAAAAAAACATAATCACATTGTAATGATTTCAAACAAAAGTAATTAATTTTTTGTTGATGTCGAGAGCTGATGGATAGAACGAAAAAAAAGAAAAGAAAAAAAAACATAAACCGCTTACTTTTTTGGTCATTAATTAAAAGTACGTTGAGTCCTTCTTTTGAATTATGGAAATCTACCTCCGATATCATTGACGGATTTGATAAAATGCGACGTTTTATTCAGAGTAGAGAAAGATATATCTTCAAGTGTACTTTTATTCAGAGTACCAAAAAAAGATATTTTCAAGTGTAGATATAATAGTTATATATATATATATATATATATATATATATATATATATATATATATATATATATATATATATATATATATATATATATATGTGTGTGTGTGTACATCCAGTTGATAGCAGGGGCTGATATATAACCCTGTGTCTGTATTATCTTTTTGAAAATAATTTATGTAGTAAGGAAATCGAGATGTTGAAACGGACCACTCTGACCATAACTATGATATTCTTATTTTTCTGTTAATTTTAGGTAAATGAAAAATACAATTCTTGATAATTGGATAAATTATTTGCTTTAAAAAATTATTAAAAAAACATAAAACGTCTAACCTATGGATTATCTGGACTTATACTTCTTTGCTCACTTATTAGAATTATGAACAGTATACAGGGATTTCTTATCGGAAGGAATGTACAGAATCTTAGATAGAAAAAGAATAGTGTTAGCGATTCTTACACCTGGGATTTCGGGAAAGATACGTCTGCGCAAGTGACAGCAATGATCTCTTTTAAGCTTCAACCCTTTCGAATCTTTTTTTTTCTTTTTTTTAAATTAAAATGAAGCTCTGTCTGTCTGTCTCTTTCTCTTTCTTTCTCTCTCTCTCTCTCTCTCACTCTGTCTCTGTCTCTCTCTGTCTGTCTGTCTCTTTCTCTTTCTTTCTCTCTCTCTCTCTCTCACTCAGTCTCTGTCTCTCTCTGTCTGTCTGTCTTTTTCTCTTTCTTTCTCTCTCTCTCTCTCTCTCTCTCCTCTCCAGCAGTCGCACATAAGATTCGATTAGGCTTATGTTGGCAACACATTCAGAGAGGCGACATTACTACACAATGCATAAAACCTCTTCCACTCCAGCTTAAGCCTATCCGCTGATAAAATGGCTTAGATATTTCTTGGGAATGCTCTTTCATTTAATACAAGGCGAGGCTTGGGATAGAAATTATAGCTCGCAGTTGTTTATACTTGCTCGTAAAACCTTACCATCATACATTATGTAGTAATATCCTTGCTCTGCAGCTGGTGTTGTTCTGGAAATCTTAAGGAGATTTTATACTGCTTTGCTCGAGCGGTGGAACGCTAGATTTCGATAACGTAAAATCAAATGCGATACGTAATTAATGATATAACAGCAGCTACATGATTTCCCGGCAATTATGGTTCATTAACAAGTTATTAATATCTCCGTCAGGTTGACTGAGATGAATGGGACCAACTACTAATTAAACGGGGTTGTCAAGGTGTAGATTTCCAAAAGCGGAGGCCTTTGAACCCTTTGCCGGTGTTTGCACAAAGGCTTCTGTGTGTTTACCTAAGGGACCATAAGGGCCTTCTTATAAAGTACGTGATCTTGAGGATATGAGAAGCCTCTTAATGTGGTTAATGTTAAGCATTAGTTATGGTAGTTCTTGTTTGTTATTCATTAAAATTGGACACGCCATGAGCATTTAGAGGGAGGACTTTGGTAATATGACTACAGGTGTTCGCAGATATTGACGTTTCCGCAGTAGAATCATAAATCATCATCTGTTTGTTATCAGTCATCATCGTCATTATAATGGATTAAGAATCGAGGTCGCGTGAACTACTTTCTTAAAAGACAAGAGGGTCACGAAAGATAGTTCTTCCTTCGATTTTTTTCTCGGTATTTTAGTAAACAGAAAACGGGAAGTGGAGACGGGTAAACGGCTGTAAAATAACATTTGTTTAATATGATAGTTCATAGCTTTCTGTCACATCTATTCTGTCACATAATATTTGTAGAGGTTTTTATTCCTTCTTCCAAAGACACGGAATTTTTTATACACATACATAATGATGATAATGACTGTTAAGGTGTAATATTAATGATAATAATGAACATGACGGAAGCAATAATGTTAACAAAAGTTACAGTGATAATAATAACAATGATAATGATAATGATAAGAAAATTTATAACCATAATGTTAGTAACAACAATAAAGATAATAATAATTACTAGAAGTACTCACAGACCGCATGTATTGAATGATACCGATGATAGTGATAAAAGAAATGATAATGATAATTGAAGTAGTAATAATGATGATTATGATAATAAAACATTAATAATACAAATAGTAGTAATGAAAAAAAACAGTATGATAATAATATTGATAGTAATAATGATGATTAAAAAATAATGATTTTGGCAAAAGTTCTACAAGTGACAGTAACAAAATATACTGCCGTTATTAGCATTACCATTATCATTATAATAATTATAACCTTTTTTGGGTAGCGTTGGTTAGTTTGTTGGTAAGTTGGTTAGCAGGATAAATAAAAAAAGTTATCAACTGATTACCAGAAGTGTGTTTTAGTCCTATTTCCATGCCGTTAAATCTTGGGGGTGACCCGGATCATAAAACCAAATCCAGGATTTTTTTTTTTAAGTGATTCATTAGCTTTGTGAGAGAGGGAAACACGGACGTCACCAGTGTACTTGAGAGAGAGGTGATTTTATTTATTTATTTATTTATTCACTCATTTATTTATTCACTCATTTATTTATTCATTTATTTATTTATTTATTCATTTATTTATTTATTCATTTATTTATTTATTTGTTTATTTATTTATTTATTTATTTTATTTATTTATTTATTTTTAAGTGTACATATTTTTATTTCATCAGTGTACATATTGTCTTTTCGTTATCATTATCTTTATCATAATCATTATCAAAATCAATAATACTGTTATCATAATTATTCGTATAATCATTATTTTTGTCACCATTACTGTTATCATTATTATTGTCATCATCACTATTATTACCTTTGTTATCATAATTGTTACCGTGTCATCATTATGAGTATGATATCATTATTATTATTATTGTTCTAATTTTCATTGTTATTATTATTATTATTATTATCTATATTATTATTATTATTATTTATATTATTGTTACTATTACTATTACTATTATTACTGTTATTATTATTATTATTATTATTATTATTATTATTAATGTTATAATATTCATAGTTATTATTAAAATTATTTATATTTTTATTATCATTATTATTTATATTATTATTACTATTACTATTATTACTATTACTATCATTATTATTATTATTATCATTATTATTATTATTATTATTATTATTATTATTATTATTATTATTATTATTATTATTATTATTATTATTATTATTATTATTATTATTACTATTAATATCATCATTATTATTATGATTGTTATTACTGTTATTATTATTATTGTTATCATTGATATAATCATTATCATTATCACTATCATCATCATCCTTCTCATTATTGTTTTGATCCTTATTTGCTATCATCAATATTATACAACTAATAATTATAATTATTTTTGTTACATTACTATTATATAATTTCTATTATTACAATTTTTACTATCATTACTATCTTTGTTATTATCACAATCATTATTTTTGATAGTAGTATTGACGCATCATTGTTATTACTGTTTTTATTATAATCATTGTTATTCTTATTTTTTCATTATTCTTATCTTGATCATCATTATTATTAACATTGATTATTGATATTATTTTAAATTTTATTATAATTGTCATTATTGTTATCATTATCATAATAATAATTATTATTATCATCATTTTAATTGTAATTGTTATTAATGCCATTGTCATTATTGTTATTATTACTATTGTTGTTATTATTATTGTCATCACTAATATTAATAGTAATGATAATGATAATGATAATAATATAGTAATATCATTATTATCATTTTCATTATTACCACTTTTATTGTCATTATCATTATCAAAATTATTACTTATCAACATCATTATCATTAGAATTGATAACATTATTGTAATTATTATAATTGTTATTTTTATCATCTTTATTAATTTTACTACTACTACTAATTCTACAACTACTATCATCATCATTGTTATCATCATGACTCTTATTATCATCAATACCACTATCCTTATCATTACTGTTATATTATTATCATTATTATAGTCATCATCATTATCCTTGTCACTGTCATTATTATCTTAGTCACCATAATTATTAGCGATATCTATATTATCATTATTATTATTATTATTATTTCAAATACCCTTTTTATGAAGGTTTCTATGGTACAAAGAGAAAAATGTAATAGACATTACCTAACACCATAACACATATTGATTCCTCTAAGTATATCATACAAAAATTACTTTAATATATTGGTAATGAAAACGAGAAAAGTAAATAGAAAGATAAATAGATTAATATATACGCTAATATATTTAGTTCTCGACTGCGAAGATCAAACACGCTATTTCTTCTTATGAAACTCTCTGTGAAATATTTCTTAATTAATGCACTTGCAAGCTGGTTCTCGATTTTTCAATCTTTTTCTTTTTTCTCTTTCTTTTTTATTTCTATTCGGTATTTTATTTTCCTTGCTTGCCTTTCGGTGAAATCTATAGAAGAGACGGGGAAAGGGAGTGAGAGGGGAAGATGGTTAAAAAGGGAGAAGGAAAGACAGGGAAGGAGCGAAGAAAAGGAAGAGAGAGAGGAAAGAGAGAGAGGGGGGGGGGCGGGGGAGAAACAAAATAAGAGAAAAAAAGAGAAAGAAAGGGAGAAAGCGAGGTAGAGGGGAGGGAGATAGACTGACTAACTGACTGACTGACAGAACAACAGAGTCAAAAATAACAAAGCTCCCATACCCTTTGATAAAACTAATTAAATCTCATTTCTTATCGTACCTATTGTTTTAATTTCGACAAACCTGCCTTTCAACATCCTTGCCTGACACGAGGGTAAAAGCACAATATTTTTATAATGAATGTGATCCTGCAACTCCCTTGTGTCGCTTATGCAAGATGAATAAGTAAACAAACAAAAATCTCTTTGTGATTCCATTTCCGAAGCATTAAAATCTCTCTTTTTAATTCACTTGATTGAAT
>NC_091569.1:11024107-11026607 GCF_042767895.1 Penaeus vannamei | reverse complement strand
TCTCCTCCCGCGTGGAGAGCGAGCAAAGAGGAGCGCTCCTCGTACGTCGCATTGACATCCTCTCCCTCAACCAAGATACCATAAAAAGGCGCCTCCGAAGATCCTCCGCACCTTGAGACGAGAGTGGCCGTGGCGTTAAGAACCCCCTTCTCCTTCCCCGAACGCGAGAACATTCTCCTCTTTAGACTCTAATAAAAGACCGGCGCGCGGCTCGCATCTCTCGACAGGAAGCGGCGGGATCTGTGGGAGGAAAAGTATGGCGCCGCGACCACGCTTCCCCGACCGAGGAAATGGCAAGGGGAGAAATTCGGTATTGAGGAGAAAGGAAGGCGAAGAGAGGGGATGAAGAGGAGGGAAGGTGGAGACAAAGACTAAGGAAGAGTAAGGAAGGTGTAGAGGAAGAATAAAGAAGGTGTAGACGAAGAATAAGGAAGAATAAGCAACGTGTAAAGGAAAAGTAAGGGAGATATAGAGAAATAATAAAGGTGTAGACGAACAGTAAGGAAGAGAAAGCAAGGTGTAGAGGGAGAGGGAGAGTAGGGGGATTGTGGATGAAATGGAGTTAGTGGGGGAGAAGGAGGAAGTAAAGAATGAGGGGTGGAGGGGGGGAGAGTAAAGGGGGAGCAAGGGGAAGGGCGGGGGTAGAAAGAGAAAGAGTAAGATACAAAAGAACCACGATAGGAAGGACAGGAAGAGAGAGCGATGAAGGAGGTAGATGGCGTAGACAAGCAAGAATTTAGGGAAAGAGGAAGAGGCAGAAGAAAGATAAGAAAATGATGAGGTTTAAAGAAAAGACTGAATCAAAACAGAATAAAAAAAAAACAGAGAAAAAGAGGACAAGAAGGAGGGGAGGAGGAGAAGGAAGAGAAACACGAGCATTGAGCATAGAAAAAATCAAGTAAAAACAGAGAAGAAAAGAAAATAAAATAATATCAGAATAAAAAAACAAAAACAAGAAAAACTAGAGGAAACGAAACACACACTGAACAGAAAGTGTAGAGAGAAGAGACGAAAAACAGGAGAGGAAACGGAAGAGAGAGAGAGAGAGAGAAAAAAAAACAAGTTATAAGGCCAATAGACTATAGACAACGAGGCAGCGAAGACAAGCAGAAACCCCGAGTACTGTGAGAGGGTGAGAAAGACCTCCATTAAACATAAATTGCGTCTTTAATGAGGGCAGTGGAAACAACTTAACTTGGGTATAAAGGTATAACAGTAAAGGGGAGAGGAAGCGATAAAGAAGAAGGAATAAAGCCGATAAAAGCGGTAAGTAAGATAACAGTACTTCATTCCTGGAAATCTTTCGAGGAGAACTAAATTGTTTACGACATGATTCGTGTGTGTGTGTGTAAATGTAGGTATAAATGTGTCTCTTTCTATCTATCTATATGTAAATATGTATATATATAAATGTATGTATATCCATATATCTATATCTTTCTATCTACCTATCTACACACACACACACACACACACACACACACACACACACACACACACATATATATATATATATATATATATATATATATATATATATATATATATATATATATATATATATATATATTTCTATAAGCGGCTAAAGAACCGAGAGAATGATTGCACAAGGCGGGAATATTTCTGTCTAAAACAACATATTTTCTATGCCTTTTAAAAAGTTGGAAAGTACAACGATTCGATTAATCTACATTCTCTTTAGCTACATATATGTATATTTATTGGCATCCTATTCAAATTATAATCGATGCAATTCTTATTAACATTTCCTTTCTTCTGCTAATAGTTCAGTAACTCCTTTAGAATCGTACCCGAGGAAAAGGCCAATATTCAAATTAGGGTATTTTATGGCTTTGAAGCAAAATTTGACCCCAAAAACAAAGATCTTTTCAATATACCGGAGATATATATAATTTCTCGAAACTCTTCCTAGACGTATTGACCATGCTGAGTTTATTTCATACTTTTTATTTTAGTTTATGAATTGTTTGTACACGTAGATGTCTCCTCAAGAGGTTAGTTGTTAAGGAGTCAAATACCTGTCCTGATTCTCCTACCTTGTTTCTCTCTTGCTCTATATCTTTCATATGTTATGGTATTTAATTGACATTGCAATAATTTGAATAACAGTATCGATATTAATACCATTAGGCAAAAAAAAAAATCGGAAAATTCCTGGAAGAAGGAAGTTGTGGAAAGTACGTTGGGTCCATTAAATCACTCTTGACTGAGTACTTGACGGGGTATCTGTGGGCAAAAATAACTCTACAGTAAGCAAAACTACTGTATCTAGCAACAATCTAGCAACAGTGGGATATATATAGAGAGAGATTTATAGATAAATAGATGTGTGTGTGTATGTGCGTGTGCGTGTGTGTGCGTCAGAAGAAAGACAAATATCGTTCACATAAATCTCCTTCTTTTATTCCGTTAACAGGTTCTCCCTTAATTACCCACTTCCTTCAGGATGGATGGAGACAGGTGGGCAGTTCCTCCAAGG
>NC_091569.1:11011607-11019107 GCF_042767895.1 Penaeus vannamei | reverse complement strand
ACACGCGTACGCGCACACACACACACACACACACACACATACATACATATATATATATATATATATATATATATATATATATATATATACACACATATACACATATATATACACACACACATATATATATATATATATATATATATATATATATATATATATATATATATATATATATATATATATATATATATACAGAGTGGGTCAAACATAAACAAAGCGGCGGCACGATATTCAAATTCGTTTCTGCTCCATTCCACCACACACACACACACTTACACACACATACATACAAACACACATACATACAAACACACACAAACATACAAACACACACAAACATACATACAAACACACACAAACATGCACACACACATACATACAAACACACACACATACACACACATGCATACAAACACCCACAGATACTTACAAACACATACACACCCACACATACTTACAAACACACTCACATACATACAAACACACACACACACATCATACACACACACACACAGACACATACATACACATACACACACATACATACAAACTCACACACACATACATACAACCACACACACATACATACAATCACACACACACATACACACACATACATACAAACACACACATACATACAAACACACACACACACACACACATATGTGTGTGTGTGCGTGTTTGTTTGCGTGTGTGCGTGTGCGTGTATGTGCGTGTAGAGAGGGAGAGAGAATGAGAGAGAAAGAAGAGGGATATTGAGAGAGAAATTGAGATAATAACAAATATATTACATTTTGTCCAACAGAATAACACGAGGCACATACATAAACTCACACACACGTATAAAATAATAAAAATATACAGGTGATTCGCGATGACGTCATATGAACGAAGAGTCTAGACAGAATGTAAACAGATGACACAGCACTTTTTCAGATCTTGACAACACACACACACACACACGCACGCACGGCAAAACAGACCGGCAGTCAATATTGCTTCATGCAACGTAGCCTCTCTTAGGATACTGCCTGGGAAGAAGCCTGCAAGCACGCTCTTATTGACTCGACTTCCCTGCGAAATGAAATGACTTCTCTGCCTGGAATCCATATTTACGGGATGAATTTCAGAGACGGAGATGCAAGTCGATTTGACCTGTCTTGACCTATCTTGCTTTTTGCTTAAGCGTGGCTATACACATTTGTATTTCTGTGTATTAAGATTGTGTTAAATGGACAGATATTGTTAGACTGATAGATAGATAAATAGACAGATATAGTTAGATTGATAGATAGATAAATAGATTGATAGATAGGTAAATGGATTGATAGATAAATAGATTGATAGATAAATAGACAGATATAGTTAGACTGATAGATAGATAAATAGACTGATAGATAGATAGACAGATATAGTTAGATTGATAGATATATGAATAGGTATGTAATACACATTTCCGTCTCTGTGTATATAGATAGATTGGTTGATATATAAATAGGCAGATATAGTTTGATTGATAGATATATAAATAGGTATGTAGGTAGATAGCTAGATAGACATGCAGGAAGGAAGGCAGACAGAGAGACACATGGATATGAAAACAGATAGATGAATATGAAGGTAGATATGTGTATAGATAGATCGATAGACCGATAGACTGGTAGATAAACAAAAAAAAAAAAAAAGAATAGACAGACAAACAAGCTAGACATATAACCGGTAGACAGACATAGAGAAAGTAAGACAACTAAATTAACTACTATATGTGCTATGTACACGTGTATTCCTACGCGTGCTTGTAGTTGTATACACGAAAATAACGTGTACTACCTTACCACCACCACCCCCGCCCCGAAGAAAGAGAATAAACAAATAAATAAAATAGATAAATAAATAAATAAAAATTTCACCTCTTAATATTTGGGAAAAGAGGAGCGGTTTGTGAGGGGGGGAGCGGGTGTGTGTGTGTGGGGTGGGGAGGGTGGCAAGGGAGATGATTGATACGACACATCAACGTGACTGATAATCTAATCTAAGTTGAACTATCCAGCGCGTTGAGGATGCGTAAGGCCAAAAGACGCGAAAAAGGAGCCTGGGAAAGGGTTCAAAGGAGTCCGTAGTGTCCTTTTTTTTTAAGTATCCTGTTGGTTTGCTGCTCATAAAGGCGGGATTCGCTTTCGATTAGGTTCTTTTTGGTATATGATAAATACGAAAAGAGATACTTGAAATATGAAAGGTAATTATCATTATAGCCATTGTTATTGTCGTTGTTGTTATCATTACTACTACTATTATTACTATTATTATCATCATCATTATTACCAATATTATCATTATAATTATTACCAATATCATCATCATCATAATCATGATAATTCTTATCATTATCATTAATAATATTATCAAACATTATTTTACCTATTTACTTAATTACATATCTATATCTACAAGAGACCAAGGATTCTCAAGAACTATGAATATTGTGAAGAGAATGGTATGACTGATCTGGAGAAGGTTAGAAAAGGAAAGTATGAAGCTTCGATAGAGTTATAGTGCGTAACGTCTCAGGGGAAAAACAACAATTGGCAACTCAGAGAGGGAGAGGGAGAGGGAGAGGGAGAGGGAGAGGGAGAGGGAGAGAGAGAGAGAGAGGGAGAGCGAGAGAGAGAGAGAGAGAGAGAGAGAGAGAGAGAGAGAGAGAGAGAGAGAGAGAGAGAGAGAGAGAGAGAGAGAGAAGAGAGAGAGAGAGAGAGAGAGAGAGAGAGAGAGAGAGAGAGAGAGAGAGAGAGAGAGAGAGAGAGAGAGACGAGCAAGAAAAGAAAGAGAAAGCGGTCGAGAATGAGAACAGAAAGCGAAAAACAGAAAGACAAAAGGAGAGGAAAAATAGAGAGAGAGAGAGAGAGAGAGAGAGAGAGAGAGAGAGAGAAAGTGAGAGAGAGAGAGAGAGAGAGAGAGAGAGAGAGAGAGAGAGAGAGAGAGAGAGAGAGAGAGAATAAAAAACTAAGCAAGAAACAAAGCAAGAAAGAAAGAGAGCGTCCCATGTAAATTTTTCCTAAGCTCTGATGACCTCGTTTCATCCGTACTGCAATGGGGTCGTTGGCGTAAAGGGTCAACAACAGGCAGTTTGTGATCGTTCGTTCACCATTGATCTTTTCGAACGAGGGGGGAAAGGGGGCGAGGGGGTGGGGGTGAAAGCTGAGTTTCCATTGAGAGTATTTTGAAAATCGAGAAGGAAAAAAATAAAAGGTGTTGCTATTGCATGAATCGTGATGCTTCAGAATATACAATAATCATAGATCTGAATGAATATTGATAAAGTTAAAGAGGCTGATAGGGTTAGATTATTAGTTTGTTGTCTGACAGGGATGGAGGAAGCTTAAAAATAGTTGGGGGGATCATGGGTCCAGGAGCGAAGCCCTGGAGGGGGGGGGGGGTGTACACGTGATCAAACAGAGAGATGTAACTGGCTGTCACCTACCCAGAGAACGGACCAGAAATTCTTGTGTTACCAGTCTAAGTTTCACTTCGGAGGACACCAAAAGTGAAGGGGGGGGGGGGGTAGTGTTGCGCCCCCAATCTAAAAAGTGGGGGAGCCTTGGCTGCTTTGGCCCCCTTCCACCTCCATCCCTGTTGTCTGATAAACTAATTTTGCAATATCAATAAGAAATTGGTACTACTATCGTTAATATTACCCTTGTTATCATTATGATCATACTTTTTTGTGATCATTATTACTAGAAATGATGGAAGCAGTAATAACAACAACAGCAAAAGTACTAATGATAATTGTAATGATTCTACTAACACAACTAGTACTACTTCTTCTATTACTACTACTACTACGACTCTTACTGATTGTAATAAGAATTATGATATTGATTATGATAATGTTAATGATAGTGAAAATAGAGACAATTATAAAATTAATGATGGTAACAACAATAACTATATAATTTCTTTTGTACTTTGACATTACAATCATTCTTGGTTTATCATTATCACCAAAAGCAGCAGTAACACTTATCATCAGTTTTGTCATCATTAACCTCGTGTCACGGGATATTTCCCATCATTGCCTGCATAAATCCAAAATAACCATAGAGATAGCGATGTAACAATACTTCATTAAAGTTTATCATATTTATGACATATTACATAAAGCCTCCATACCATTTCCAAAGGACCGATCATAGGATATTTCCAGTATTACCCCCATACAAAAATGGTATACACACAACCCTTCATTTTATGGACATATGGCGCTTACCTTACACCAAGAGAACATGCCAAATTTGTCACGAGGCATAACATTTCCGCTCTATGGAAATTGTGCCTCTTTCACGCAGCTGCCAAGAATTATCTGAGCATCCTAAGCTCGCGAATGATTGTAGGAAAAAGTGATTGCAAATGCACGAGGAACAAGTGGGATGGAATTTATGTATTGGCTTCGAGGTCACTTATTTAGTGTTATAGGGAGTATCGTTAACGTTGTGACATAAAGAGTCTCTTTTAGAAAGAGGTGATGGTTGTTCTAGCGAGCCAAATGATGGATACGACGTCCTTATATTGTTGAAGGAGTTGTTAGAATGATTTATAACTGAGCCAATACTATGTAAAAGTTTAGGAGATTAGTTGAGTCTTTCTATAGACTTTCTACGCGCTTCTGGGTATAATTGTCACATTTGATGCAGCCTATACGCATGTATGAAATGAATATATATTCTTTGCAGTTATTGATTTTGAAATTTAGAGCTGAGTGATCTCTAAATTGGTGAATTAGACTTTACTGGTTATTTTCTACGTATGAGTTATTCGATTATTATTGCTACTGACTGAGATATATTAATGTTTTCAAGTTTTATAAGAAGATTCATTTCACATTACAAGCGACCTCCAAGCTTCATAGATCTTAGGTCTTACCAATTGTAAATCATGGTCTTTCTTTAGGAAATCTGTGGTAATATATTTTGACTCCATGTTTCCCGGTAACAAGTCATTGCATTTTAAGATCGTTTGGTATTATATTAGTCACCCTTAAAATTCGAGAAAATTATCAATGCTTGTAATGAAGGTGATAGTGACACTGCGCACGTTAACTAAGTTATAAGTACGATGTTAATGTGACATGTTCCATTCTTTGGAACCGTGATCGATATATCTGGAGGTAGTAACAATAGAAAAAACAAAAACGAATTGCATGGGACACACACAGACACACGCAGGCACATGCACACCCAGGCACATGCACACGCAGGCACATGCACACGCAGGCACATGCACACGCAGGCACATGCACACGCAGGCACATGCACACACACACACACACACACGTGCGCGCGCGCGCTTACATATATATATATATATATATATATATATATATATAGAGAGAGAGAGAGAGAGAGAGAGAGAGAGAGAGAGAGAGAGAGAGAGAAAATAGAGAAACGGAGACAGAAAAAAAACTAAGGCAATTAGTGGATTATATATTACCCTATCAATAACAGTCACTTCCGTATATCACTAATTGAGCAGAACAGTCCGGAATATATTTGCATTAATTAAGAATTATGGGAGCAATGACATAGCCAGTAGATCTTAGCGGTGATACACAGCCTCTAAGTGGAACAGAATGATAAGGGTGATAAGAATAGTCATACGAAGGGTGATGTATGTGGAAATGAGAGTGAATGAATGAATGATGATGATGATGATGATGATGATGGTGGTGGTGGTGGTGGTGGTGGTGGTGGTGGTGATGATGATGATGATGATGATGATGATGATGATGATGATGATGATGGTGGTGGTGATGATGATGATGATGATGATGATGATGATGATGATGATGATAATGAGGATGATGATGAAGATGATGATAATGATGGTGGTGGTGATTCATACTTATCGTAACACTACGCTTTATTATTTACCTAACACTCTCTTCTTAGCAATAACAGCATATCTATCATTACTATCACTATTGTTATCATTATTGAATATGAATATGATTACAGTATAAACATCATTGTTGTTAATGTTTAGAGGCGCAAAGGAATTTTCCTTCTATCATCTATTAATATATGTTTGATTCTTTTTGTTATCAAAAAAATGATATGGAAGTATATATTTATTTACGAACATTGTCTCTCTGTCTCTGTCTCTGTCTCTCTCTTTCTCTTTCTCTTTCTCTCTCTCTCTCTCCCTCTCCCTCTCTCTCTCCCTCCCTCTCTCTCTCACTCTCTCTCTCTCTCTCTCTCTCTCTCTCTCTCTCTCCCTCTCTCTCTCTCTCTCCCTCTCTCTCTCTCTCTCTCTCACCTTCCCCGCTCTCTCTATATTTATCTATCTCAATCTCTCTCTCTGTCTATCTATCTATCTTACTTTTTTTACTGACATTCACAGCAAATTAGAACCGCATTAAAACTTACTGATTTGTTTTTTCTTTTCTCTTCCTCTTAATGTCTCCCTCCACTTACACTGTTACGAAATATTTGCATCAGCTAATTGCATGTTGCGAAACCGTACTTCATTTTTTTTTTTTTTTTGACTTTGTCCTATTAAAATGCCAACGCCTTGTTTACGTAATGTTATTGGCATGAAACTATTTCAACTTCGTCCTCTGATGTCAGTTTACGAACTGTTGTGCATAAGAGTTGATTTCCTTTGCTCGCAGACTTGAGCCCAGGTACTAAAGAATGTAAGTGGGGGGAGGGGGGGGGGACAAGAAAGTGGTGTGTGGAATTCATGGCGAACAGATTGCAACAGGAACAACGAAGGGAAGGACAAGAAAACACACGGAAATACATATTCGTGTGTGTGTTCTTGTCCTTCCCTTCGTTGTTCCTGTTGAAAGGAAAGTGATGCAAGTTTGTGTTTTTTTTTTTTTGTTTGTTTGTTTTTTGGTCATAGCGTTGGTTGTCTGGATTTGACACTTCATTTACCTTTGTTTTTGTGTTTGTTTATTTGTGAATTTATTATTAGTTTTATTATTATTATTTTATTATTAATGTTATCATTATTATTATTATTATTATTATTATTATTATTATCATTATTATTATTATTATTATTATTATCATTATTACTATCATCATTATTGTTGTTATTAATATTATTATTATTTTCATATCATGATCCTCCTCCTCCTCATCATCATCATCATCATCATCTTTATCATCATCATCATCATAGTCGTTATTATGTATGATTATTATCATTATCACTTTTTTTTTTTTTGACTAAATGAATCTTTCTGCCTCGTTTATATACTATAGTCTAGCCGGAACAGTAATAATCGTTTCATTCCATAAACTTCATTCCCTTAATTAAAACGCTGCCGTCGCAAAACCACAATCGGTCGTTGAATAGAATTATATTCATATCCTAAATCACGTGATGATTTGCGTTTATTATTATTATTATCATTATTATTATTATTATTATTATTATTATTATTATTATTATTATCATTATTATTATTATTTTACTTTTTTTTTTCTTTTA
>NC_091569.1:10999107-11004107 GCF_042767895.1 Penaeus vannamei | reverse complement strand
ACTTTTCAAGTGCTGAGACCAAGTTTCTGAAAGAATCAAAATGTCATCTAAGTATACGTGAACACCCTCTAATCCTTGTAGCGTAAAGTTCATAACTCGCTGAAATGTAGCAGGACTGTTTCTCATACCAAATGGCATAACTAAATATTCATAAAGTCCAAATGGAGTGATGAATGAGGATGTAACTCGAGCTTTTCCAGTTAGCATTATTTGATAAAATCCCTTATGGAGATCAATTTTAGATAAGTATTTAGACTGACCAACGGCATCAATGAGATCATCAACTCTAGGTAAAGGGTAAGAGTCAGGAATAGTTACTACATTCAGTCGTCTATAGTCTGTACACATACGAAGTTGTCCACCTTCCTTTGGCACCAGTAGACATGGAGAAGCCCATGGTGATGAGCTTGGTACTGCTAAGCCATTCTGCAGTAGATAGTTCACTTCCTCTCTCATTTGCTGCTTCTTTTCAGGGTTAAGACGATAAGGTGCTTGTCGTATAGGAAGTGTACCTGGTACTAGTTCAATATCATGCTTGATAACATTGCATTTACCTGGAGTGTCAGAGAATACTGGTAAGTAAATTTCGAAAAGATTAGAAATTCCCTGCATCTCGTCTGAACCGAGATGATTTAAGAATGAAGATAGGTTACCAAGAATATCAGAATTACAAGCATTGATCCATGGATTAATATCAAGTGGATCTTCAACCATATTGATAACATTGCAAGGTAGTCTCTGCGGCAAGTCATCTGTAGTATCAGGAGAATTAGGCATATAGAGCTTCAATCTATTTATATGAATTGATTGAGTTGTCTTTCTACGATCAGGAGTTTTAATAATATAGTTCGTGTCATTAAGTTTCCTTTCAATAGCATAAGGCCCTTGATATTTAGCTGCCAGTGGAGAACCAGGAATGGGAAT
Organism: Penaeus vannamei; assembly: GCF_042767895.1. Lineage (NCBI taxonomy): Eukaryota > Metazoa > Arthropoda > Malacostraca > Decapoda > Penaeidae > Penaeus > Penaeus vannamei. The sequence continues at coordinate 11,003,183 of NC_091569.1, read as the reverse complement.
GTAAGCCAGAACTTTATCACCAACTTTAAAATTTCTTTGCTGGGCACATTTATCATATTTAAGTTTCATTTGAGCTTGACCTTTAATCAAGTTATCTTTTGCAATTTGTCTAACTTTAGCCAATGTGTCTTTCAGATTCTTTAAGTATGCTGAAACTGTAGTGGTATGATCAGACGAATTTAGCAATTTATCTTTTACCAACCTCAGAGGTCCCCTTACTTTCCTACCAAACAAAAGTTCAAAAGGTGAAAAACCTAAGGTCTCTTGAGGAGCTTCTCTAATGGCAAACAACATGTATGGCAAACCTTCATCCCAGCATTTCTGATTCTCCAGACAGAACTTTCGGAGCATGGATTTTAGAGTTTGGTGCCAACGCTCCAGGGCTCCTTGTGACTCGGGATGATATGCAGTGGAAAGGGTCTGCTTAATACCCAGTTCTTGGAGTACCTTAGAGAAGAGCTCACTCGTGAAGTTGCTACCTCTGTCAGATTGTACTTCCTGTGGAATACCAAAAGTTGTGAACATATGTACAAGATTTTTACAAATACTCTTAGCAGAAATATTCTTAAGTGGAAATGCTTCCGGATACCTCGTAGTGGGACACATTACAGTCAATATATATTGATTCCCTTTTGTGGTCTTTGGTAGAGGCCCCACACAATCAATTATGATTTTTTGAAAAGGTTCACATGGGACTTGAATGGGTTGGAGAGGATAAGGAGGAATAGGCTGATTAGGTTTCCCAACTACTTGACATACATGACATGAATTGATGTGCTTTGTCACATCTTGTTTAAGTGCAGGCCAAAAGAAATCATTCAAGATTTTCTGATAAGTTTTCCTGATCCCTAGATGACCACCAAAACCTTCATGAGCGATCTCCATTACACTCTTTCTAATAGACTGCGGCAAGACAATCTGATGCTTCTCAGACCATGAATCATTTACAGACAGATTAGGAGGACGATAGAATCTCATCAGTACATCATTTTTGTAGTAAAAACTAGGAGATTTAACAACTGCATCATCACAAGCTTCATTATGACATTTTACAAGAGATTCATCATTTTTCTGTGCTTCAATAAGCTTTTCTGGCGTCATTAAGTTTGAAATTAAGTTATCAGTTATTTTCTTTGTTACTGGTTGATTATCATGATTTACTAGATTAGGTTTGAAAGAAGCTAAAGATTCATCCCCATTATTCTTAGCTTTAGATCTTGTTACGGCGCAACAAGGGAAAAGATATGGCTGTTCCATTTCAAGTTCAGTTGTATTATTATACTGCAAAGGGGTGTCAGTTACTCTTAATACTGGTATTACTAGGTCTCCAGCTAAGTCATTACCCATGAGGAAACTTGCATTAGGAATCGGTATTTTATCTACTACACCAACCGTTACTGGTCCTTTTACCATATCACAGTCCAAGTAGATTTCAGCAAGATGTTTAGGAGCAGATCCCTCTATATACTCAAGCCAAACTTTCTCACCTGTTAAGCAGCTTTTAATGTCTGGCAGAGCACTTTTCAGTATGAGTGATTGTGCACATGCTGTATCTCTAACAATATCAACTGGATATTTATTAGCACCTAACTTGCTGAACACGTGACCCTTTGATCGGAATGCCTTAAATGGATCTTCCTGAAATGGTTTATTAGGAAAGTTAGTAGTAGCCACAGGTTTTGTAAAATTAAAATCTTTTGCTTCTTTTGCTACCTTACATTTTGGATGCGGGCAGTTTTTAATTAAATGACCCTCCTTTTTGCAAAATTTACAGTATAGGGTAGATATTTGGGTATTAGGCTGATACTGTCCACTGCTTGTATTCTCCATATTATATTTAAATCCTACAGATGACTTTACAATATTTGCTTTTCTTTTCTCCCCTGGTATACTACGATGGACTAAAGAAAATACATCTGCTACCTTGGCTGCTTCGTGGAGGTCATTTTCCTCCTTGTCTATGAGGTGAATCATAACTGAATATGGAACCTTTCTCTTGAATTCCTCGAAAACTATGAGGTTGCAAAGTTGATCAAAATTAGTGACTGAAGCAGACTTTATCCACCGTTTAAAAGCTCTAAGCTTCTCCGAGGCAAATTCAGCATATGTTTGACTGGAAAATTTGTTCATGTTCCTGAAAGCCTGCCGATATCCTTCAGTGGTTATGGAATAAGCAGCTAGAATAGCACATTTTACTTCCTCATAATCAGTATTATCATTAAGATTCTCACACACTTTTAGAGCTTTACCGGTCAGTTTAGGCTTTATTAACCAAACCCAGTGTTCCTCAGGCCACTTGAAATGTTTGGCTATGGTCTCAAACTCTCTAAAGAAACCCTCAGGATTATCTTCTGCAAATGCGGGAGTTAGCTTTACGCATTTACTTATCTCAAAACTAAAATCCCCTTGACTTTTCATTTTCATTTCCATCATTTGAAGCTCATGTCGTCTTTGATTTTCTTCGCGTTCCTTTTGAAACTGTCTCTCTCTCTCGCGCTCTTTTTCTCTTTCCCTTTCAAACTGTCTTTCTCTCTCGCGCTCTTCTTCTCTAGCTCTACATAATCTTTCTTCACTTAAAATCTTAGCCTGTGTTATTTGAAATCTTAATTTCTCAACTTCTAGCAATTGTGAAGGATTACTGGTATCAAGGTCACTATTTTCATGAGGGAAAGACTGAGGATCAGGCAGCTCTTGTAAATGTTCAATTATGAGATCTTTAAGTTGACTTTTAGTAGCATCTTTATGGTAATTAATTCCCCAGTGTCTAGCCATGTATATGAAATCATCTCTACAAGGATTTTCTGAATTAAGGATATCCACTGAAGGATTGGCTATGAAATCATGAACATCGAAAACCATTTTTACATCAAAAGGTTCCAGATTAATATTAATTATTGCTTTACAGATTATAAGTTTCCATAGAGGTGGCGAGTTAAGATAGAATTAGTAAATACTGATTACTGCAGTATATTAAAGAACTCAAATACATCTAATTAAGCGGCTATATTGGCAACGCCACCATCTGCCTTCTAGCTCCCACAAACTGAATGGGAAGAATTTGTTTAGATCGTCTCCCAGATTATCGAACTCAAACAAAATTGCTTAAAGATGAATTTGAATTATAAAGTGACTACATTAATGAAGTAGTACAAGACTTCAAATTGCAGTGTGCCAGTGAAGCTAAAAGACGGTCAAGATATATTCCCACCTAATATAATCTTAAACCTTAGCTATATCGGAGAAACTTGTTCATAGATGGTCACACTTACAACCGAGTGTAGTTTACCATGCGTAGTAAACTAATACTAGAATTAAGGCGAGCTCTGTCGGCTCCAAAGGAATCTCAGGTCGACTAAAGTGGGAGATGCTTACTCAAATTCAGAGAAGCTGAATCGTACACGAACACGAATGAACCAATATTGAATATGAATTATTTGTTGATTGTGCAACACTTTAACAATGGCCAGTTGTAAAATGCTCACTGGTTACGAGAAATAGCAAAGTACTACAACCACTCTTAGGTAAACCTCAACAAAATTGTCATTGCAAGTAACGAGATATTTAGCAAAATTAATCATAGGAAATAAGTCATGGTGTTTAGATATGGTAGTAAAATATAAAAATCCCGGTCAGGCCCCCATTTGTAACAATCCCGCTTGTTGTACAGTGTAGTACAATGTAGGTTTATAGTACAAGTACGATAATGCTTAAGACGTCTAGGAGAAGTAGCGGAATAATTACAATAAGTACTGAATGTAGCTTACATTATAGCTTATGAATTAGTATATTATTTAGCTTTATTTTATTTAATTCAAACTTTCTGATTTATTATTAAATGTACTTTTGAATCATTAGTTAATTATGAAGTTATTCAGTATGCTTTTGTTCAATCAGTATCTTTCAATTACTCGTTTCAGAATTATTCAGTTATTCCAGTATTGTTTCTTATTTCTATTCTATTTATTTAGTGCTCTTATTTAGTTATTCTTCATTATACATATATCCATTATCCAGATATAATTGATTATAGAGTGTCCAATAGTGTATTTTCTCACTTAAAGATTATATTCTCATTT
>NC_091569.1:10929107-10941607 GCF_042767895.1 Penaeus vannamei | reverse complement strand
TAATTAGACTAATCAGACAATGAAGCGATCGGCCTAATGGCATAATTTAATGGATGATGCCTTGTAACCAGAGTCCTGTAATAATTATGCTAATCACGAAGCCATGCAATTGAATATACAATTGTATTTATATGAATTCTTGCAGTTGAGTTGATGTCGAAAGGGTTAAAATAAGTTCAATAGATCATCATGTCTTTATCTTCATTAGAATCTCCACCATCTATACCATCACCATCATCATCACCGTCGTTATCATTATCAATATCTTTGATACTGTCATCATCGTCTTCACTACAACCTCAAAAAATATCACCACAACCATTAACTTCTTAACGGCTGCCACCATCATTAACAATAACAACAACAACTACAAAACAACAACAAAACAACAACAACAACAACAACAACAACATCATCATCATCGATATCGACATCATTACTAATGTGCATGTTCTTGTCGTAATGATTACTAGTCAATAAGTAGCTGTTGTAGTTCTTACCAGAGATAACAGTACAGTAACTAGGTCAATGGTAATAATAATAGCAGTAGTATAAGTGATAATAATAGCAAGAAATAGCCTTTCAGAGCACAATAGCTACAACTTGTGACAAAACAGTGACAAAACAGCTATTACTGACTTGCCGTTTAACATTTAATTCTTTCTTCCATACATTTCATTTTAAATTGTGATTGTAAAATGATGCTTGATTATGGTATACAAGCTTCATTAATCCAGTTTGGGCAGTATATAATGTATATCTATTTACGTTTTTTTTTTTCATTTCATGCTCCACACCTATTCACATTTCATATTTTCAATTTGGTACTAATAAATAATTCATAGTCTGGATTCTATATCTAGTCACAAATTAATCTTATATTCTTTTATTCTTCATCATATTTTGTACCTTGTTCTTTACTTGCCCAAGAGATAGCGGGTCAGGGCAGTGAAGGTTAAAAGCCAAAAAAATGAATAATGCATTTTAGTACTAACATGCGTATTATTATTATTATTATTATTATTTTTTATTGAAATCTAGTTTCCGAAAGTCGCGCTGGTACCTTGTGGTAAAGCAACAAAACCCGTGTATATCTCACTCTTTTCTTACAACGAAATGAAAACAATTTATATCTATATATATATATATATATTTTTTACCAATATTTTGTTTAAGAAGCTAAGGACGAATGCATATAACAATACTAATAATACAAATGAAACACACATGTTAACACATAATATTGAATCAACCATATCCATCGATTTTTAGCCCTTGAAGTTACTAGCATACACTATACCACCTTGTCCACCCCAGGTCGACAAAGCTCAGACATTCCTCAATAAAACTCTTCATTTAAACAAGACTCAGACATAAAACATCTAAGACATAAGACATTTAAGACAATGTACAGCCTGACGAAGCAGATTGCATCTCCCAACAGCTTGTATTTTGCTCTGGGAAGTTGCTCGTAAAATTTTGCTGCCATGCACGGTGTGGTAATAACCAGGGAGATGCCGTGAAAAGCTTAATGTGCTTTATACTGCGTTGTTCGGACAGCGACTTTTTGATATGAGCTGCGAATTGAGTAATTGAACTTTGTAATGAATAATTTCCATGTGCAATTCCCAAGCATAACAATTCGTAGGTGAACATTATATCTATCTATCTATCTATCTATCTATCTATCTATATATATATATATATATATATATATATAATATATATATATATTATATATAATATATATATATATATATATATATATATATATATATATATATATATATATATATATATATGTAGTATATATATATATATATATATATATATATATATATACATATATATGGAAGAAAAACCCACAATGCACAAACTAGATTTATTGATGAAAGTGAGACAACAGTTTCGGAATCGTCCTCGATTCCATCTTCGGGTCTGAAAAGGCAAGGGAGACGAAGCGGTATAAGAGGGTAAGGAGGAGAAGCACTCGGGAACCACGGGGCGGGTGAGGACAGGAGAACGGAAGCGAAGGGAGGTCAGATCAGGTCGAAGGATCAGGCGGTCTATGTGACGTGTGACCGGCATAGGGGAGGAGACGAAGGATGTGGGAAGCGAGGAGGCTGTCGGCAGGAGAGAAACCGCTGTTCAAGTTGAAATTGGGTAGCAGCTTAATGAGAGAAGATTCCACCAGTCTGCGGGCATGGACATCAGCGGAAGGGAAGAGAATGCGTGCAGCTTTCCAGTCCATCTGATGGCCAGTGTCCCACTGATGGCAGAAGAGGGCGTTGTTGCTGTCCCCTGGATACAGCGTACTTATGCTGAGACAGACGCTTAGTATGACTGGCGCCTGTTTCACCAAAATACTGCTGATCACAGGAGGCACACGGAACAGCATAGGTGCCCACCTTCGAGGTAGAGGGAGGGCAGGTGTGAACCAGGTTACGACGGAGAGTATTCACCTGGCGAAAGGAGAGTCTGCAGTTGAGAGACTGCAGGGGCCGACGGAGGGAGTAGATCTCCTCAGTGTAAGGCAGGCTGAGGACAGGCAGGTGAGGAGACTCATTGGGAGGGGAGTCATGGTAGAAGGTACGTTCTGACCTCCTGAAGGAACGACTCCCCGGCCTTGTCTTCCAGCTCCTAGCTGACGTGGCCCACGATTCATCCCGGTTCCTCTCCACTACCCATGCCCGCTCCCTCTCCCAGAAACTCTCCAACCTCACCTCCCGTAGTCCCTGGTCCCGCTTCTCCCTCACCGACGCGGTTACCAACCTTTCCTCCCTGTCCTTGACCCCTCACCAACTACAACTCCTTGGCTTCGGTCTTTCCTTTGCTCTCCGCCCTCTTCCCCTTACCTCTATTGACATTATTTCTTCCTTTGACCGGTTCATCTCCGCTCATAGGAACTCCTTGCCTGATGTCTCCCTCCTTCGTGGGGCCTTCCTTCCGGCCCTCGAGTCCCTCCTTCACCCTAACCCTTCCATCCCCAGGCGTTACCGTGAGGCCCTTCACAGCCTGCGCAGGGAGGATGTCACCATTTTGCCTTCTGACAAAGGTAACTCGGTGGTGGTCCTCGACCGAGCCTCCTACCTGCAGAAGGCCCAGGACCTGTTAGGTGACGCCTCCACCTATGCCCCCCTGCCCAGTGACCCGCGGGAACGCATTGCTGCCACTTTCCACCGTCGTCTGAGAGAGCTTGCAGCTTGTTTCCCGGAGGCGAACCTTTACCAGAGGTTCAAGGTCGTTAACCCTCGCCTCCCTCATTTCTATGGGCTTCCTAAAACCCATAAGCCGGCCGTGCCTCTACGCCCCATCATCTCCTCCCGGGGATCGGTGACGCATCCTCTGGCGGCTTGGCTGGCTAAGTCTCTCACTCCCCTTCTCGGCACCTTCTCTCCTGCTCACCTTCGCCATTCACAGGACTTCATCTCTCGTGTCCGCGGTGTCCCGCCGGCGTCCATGCTGAGCCTGGATGTCGACTCCCTGTTCACCAAGGTCCCGCTTGATGACGTCCTCGCTTTCCTTCAGAGGAAGCTCCCTGCCGAGGATCCTCGTCTTCCTCTTCCCACCGTCGTCTTCCTCCAGTTGATTCGTCTGTGTGTGGAGTCGAATTCTTTCTCCTTTGAGGGTCGTTTCTACTCACAGACGTTCGGTGTTGCCATGGGCTCTCCTCTCTCCCCTGTTCTGGCTAAACTGTACATGGAGTTCTTCGAGTCGGAGCTCCTCCCTTCCATCTCCCCTCGTCCTTCCATGTGGCTGAGATATGTCGACGACGTCTTCGCTCTCTGGCCCCATGAACCTGCCCTGTTTCCTGATTTCCTGTCGCAGCTGAATTCTCTCTCTCCGTCCATCCACTTCAAGGTGGAATGGGAGGTTGACGACAAGCTCCCTTTCTTGGACACTCTTGTCCATCGCTCTGCTGATCATTTCTCCTTTTCTATATACAGGAAGCCTATGCACAGTGGTATGTACATACACTTCTTCTCGTACCATCCGCTGCATGTGAAGAGAGGGGTTGCCACCTCGCTGTTTCTCCGTGCCCTCCGCATATGTGACCCCCAGTACCTGGATGGAGAGATCGACTTCCTGCGTCGTTCGTTCTCCAAACTGGGCTATCCTCGCCATGTCCTAGACGTCGCGTTATCCAGGGCGCGACGTACCTTCTACCATGACTCCCCTCCCAATGAGTCTCCTCACCTGCCTGTCCTCAGCCTGCCTTACACTGAGGAGATCTACTCCCTCCGTCGGCCCCTGCAGTCTCTCAACTGCAGACTCTCCTTTCGCCAGGTGAATACTCTCCGTCGTAACCTGGTTCACACCTGCCCTCCCTCTACCTCGAAGGTGGGCACCTATGCTGTTCCGTGTGCCTCCTGTGATCAGCAGTATTTTGGTGAAACAGGCGCCAGTCTTACTAAGCGTCTGTCTCAGCATAAGTACGCTGTATCCAGGGGACATAGCAACAACGCCCTCTTCTGCCATCAGTGGGACACTGGCCATCAGATGGACTGGAAAGCTGCACGCATTCTCTTCCCTTCCGCTGATGTCCATGCCCGCAGACTGGTGGAATCTTCTCTCATTAAGCTGCTACCCAATTTCAACTTGAACAGCGGTTTCTCTCCTGCCGACAGCCTCCTCGCTTCCCACATCCTTCGTCTCCTCCCTTATGCCGGTCACACATCACATAGACCGCCTGATCCTTCGACCTGATCTGACCTCCCTTCGCTTCCGTTCTCCTGTCCTCACCCGCCCCGTGGTTCCCGAGTGCTTCTCCTCCTTACCCTCTTATACCGCTTCGTCTCCCTTGCCTCTTCAGACCCGAAGATGGAATCGAGGACGATTCCGAAACTGTTGTCTCACTTTCATCAATAAATCTAGTTTGTGCATTGTGGGTTTTTCTTCCATATTATCAACACGGTATTGTGTTTTTCATTGCATACATACATATATATATATATATATATATATATATATATATATATATATATATATATATATATATATATATATATATATATATATATTTATATACTCATATATTTTATATGTATATATATATATATATACATATATTATATATATATATATATATATATATATAATATATGTATATATATATATATATATATATACATATATTATATATATATATATATATATACATATATTATATATATATACATATATATATATAATATATGTATATATATATATATATATATATATATATATATATATATATATATATATAATATATGTATATTTATATATATATATATATATATATATATATATATATATATATATATATATATATATATATATATAATATTCTGCAATTATGCCGCACGAACACCTTTGTAGTATCCTCAGTCAAATTGGTTTAGGTGCACGCTTTCCTCTGCTAATTAGCTCGTGCTGCTAAGGCCTTTACTACACATCAAACGAAGGTGTCGCCGCTCTTACGGACTTCGTAAAAGGCCTCCGTTGAATCGAGTGGTCATTAATATCTCGTTATCCTGTTGATGAAAGTAGCTCATTCCGGTCCCTGCCCTTCCTGATTTCGCTAATTAATTCGCAACGAGCCTATTACGGCGGAATGAGTAGATGATAATTGTAGAAAGGGTATATGTAATGCGGCGATGGAGGCTCTATTCACTGAGTACGGGGAAGGAGCGTGGGATGAGCTTCTCCAACAGAAGCACGAGTTTGATCATTCTAATGCATATTACGTAAGGGTATTTTAGGAATACATTGCATAAGCTTTCGGGTACACCAACACGTAAACAAACATGTGACTTGTGCAAGGTTGGTGAGTTATATATACGACGAGAAAATCGAATGAGTCTGTAACTAATCTTGTAAGGTAAATTTTGCCTAAACTTTTCTTTATCTATTATTTATTATTTCAAAGGGGTATTGGTACACAAATCTACAAATTAAAATAACTAATATCAATAGTAATCACAGACAAGGATAACAGTTGTGAAATGAAAATGAAAACTATCCCGTAAGAAGCAATAGAGCTAAAAAGTCTATTGCAATGCATATTTCTCTATTGTGTCCTCACTTCATCAGGTGAGGAAAGATTGAAGGTGAATAACTAATGGATCATTAGTGTTAATTAATTAGTGTTAGTTAATCGTCATGTATTACAGACTTGTCTTGTGTATAACGAAGCAGATCAGTTCATGTGGTTTGGTTTCGTGGCGCTAACTGAAGAGTTGCCTTTCCGTCGACCAAATCGAGGAAGTCGAGACGGACCAAGGCGGCTCGACAAGAGAAACCCTCGTGGTTGGAAACGGTGGAATGATTCGGCAGATAAGGCATGCAAAACTGAGACATTTATATATCCAGAGAAATATATTAACGACAAAATTAAAACTAACCACTGCTGTTATATATCTAAATTATTCTAGTTATCAATCACAAGTAAAGTTATATTTATACATAATTTCAATAAAAGCGCCGAAATTTCATCTCGCTAAAATTATAATTACAAACCTATTGCTAAACCGAGTAAATAGATCCGGAAAGATCATCCATTTGTAAACTGCTGTTCTCGTAATTAGAAGTCGAAAATTAATGAAGAAAAAAGTCAAAGCTGTTCTCGTTGCCAGGAACTCTTTTATGATGACGTTAGGGGAATGAAGAGAAAGATGTTGTCTCATAGGATATTTCGCCATATTTTATATGATAGCACTGATGGGGATGGTCTTGGAAATGGGTTCTGTCTGTGACACTCTCTCTCTCTCTCTCTCTCTCTCTCTCTCTCTCTCTCTCTCTCTCTCTCTCTCTCTCTCTCTCTCTCTCTCTCCCTCCCTCTCTGTCTCTTTCTCTCTCTCTCCATCTCATTCTCTCTTTCTCTCTCTCTCTCTCTTTCTCTCTCTCTCTCTTTCTCTCTGTCTCTCTCTCTCTCTCTCAGTTCGGTTTCCAAAAGGAAAAATCGACCGAATGTGCCTTTGATAGAAAAAAGCCTCTCACTTGCCATATTTCTGGACCTCAGTAAAGCTTTTGCCACAGGGAACCATGATATCCTTCTTGCTAAATCAAACCATTATGGTACTGTAAGTATATTAGATAATTAGTTTAGATCATACTTAAAAAACAGGTCATAGTTTGTAAATTACTATCATCATCCCTGCCCACTATGTACGGTGTTCCACAAGGCTTGATTCTCGGACTCTTTCTCTTCCTCCTTGTCATAAATGACTTGACTAAAGCATTAAGAAATTCAAATTTATCTTATTTGCTGACGATTGCACACTTGTTTTAGATGGACCCAAAATTGAACCCCTAATCAATAAGGCAAACAAAGAATTAGCATTTGTCAACAAATGAATCAAATGTAATAAGCTAGCACTTAATATTAACAAATCCTCTCTCTCTCTCTCTCTCTCTCTCTCTCTCTCTCTCTCTCTCTCTCTCTATATATATATATATATATATATATATATATATATACAGATTATATAATGTATATATATAATATACATTTGTATACATATATATGTATATATACATGTGTGAGTGTATGTGTGTGTGTGTATATTTTATTTCTACTGTCTCAATCTTAATTTCTACTCTTTGTCTCTCCAAATTCTCTCTCTCTCTCTCTCTCTCTCTCTCTCTCTCTCTCTCTCTCTCTCTCTCTCTCTCTCTCTCTCTCTCTCTCTCTCTCTCTCTCTCGTTCTCTGTTTCTACTCTCTCTCTCTCTCTTTCTCTAACAACAACAAAACAACAGCATCAGATAATAACAGATAATACATAAAACGTCAATAACAGAGTCCATTAATGATTGCAGGAAAAAAATACATTAGACTACCGCGGACCCAGACAAATCAGGGAAAAATGGCTGGATCACTTCCAACAGAAGATGACGATGACGCTTGATGTGTTGGCAGGATGTGATAATCTTGATCTTTGGACTTTCATTTTTTGTGTAACTTATTCTTTGCTTATCTACTTTTTCCTTTATTTGATATTAGCATGGCTATTAGCTTCATTATTATTATTGTTATAATTATTTTTTTATACTTTTGTCATTGTTATTATGATTATTTTTTATCATTGTTATCTTTATTATTATTATTATTATTATTATTATTATTATTATTATTATTATTATTGTTATTATTATTATTATTACTATTATGATTATTATTATCATCATCATCATCATCATCATCATCATCATTATCGTTATTATTATTATTATTGTTGTTGTTATTATTTTGATTATTATTATTGTTATTGTTATTATTGTTATTATTATTATTACCATTATCATTATCATTATCATCATCATTATCATTATTATTATTATTATTATTTTTATTATTATTATCATCATTTTTCTTTTTCTTATTATTATTAGCATTGCTATTATCATTATCATTATCATTATTATTATTATTATTGTTATTATTATTATTATTATTATTATTATTATTATTATTATTATTATTATTATTATTATTATTATTATTATTATTATTATTATTATTATCTCAATAACTACCGTTGTCATTATCTATCATTATCTTCGTTATTATTATTTCTCTTATCATTGCCATTATATATATTGATATTGATATTATCATCACCATCATTATTATCTTTCTTAGTATGATTCGTAGTATTATGTTTGTCATTATCATTATAATCGTTTTCTTTGTCATTATCGTTATTATTACTATTATTATTTCTTATTATTGTTATTTTCATCGTTGTAATTAACATTATCATATCATCATTACAATAATTATCTTTTAGTTATTATTTTTGTCATTGTTATTGCCATCATTATTATTTTCCTCAGCATTATGATTCTTATTATATTAATATTGGTATTTTTTCATTATCATTATCATTATTTTCATACTTATCAATATTATCATAATTGTTGTTATCATCATTATCAAATTGTTATTATTGGTATTATCATTATTGTTATATTATTATTATTATTATTACTATTATTGCTATTATCATTAATATTATTATTGATAATATCATCATAATTATCATTGTTATTATTATATCATCACTATCATTGTATTATTATTACTATTATTATTATCATTGTTATTATTGTTGTTATCATTATTTAATTATAATCATTAGGAATATCATTATCGTAATTATTATCACATTTTATTATTATGATTATCATTATTCTTTTTTATATCATTATCATCATTGCTATTACGATTGTTATCAATATTATTTTATAATCATTATTATCATTATCATCATCACTATTATTATCCTCATCAATTTATTATGATTATTATTATCATTATTCTTACTAAGTTTCTTATCAACATTATTATAATTATTATTTTCATCGTTGTTATTGTCATTTTCGTTATTATTATTATTACCATAGATGATATTTTCATTATCACTATTATTATTACTTTTATTATTGTTGTTGTTGTTGTTGTTGCTGTTGTTATTATTATTATTATTACTGATATTATTTCTATTATTATTATTATTATTATTATTATTGTTGTTGTTACTATTATCATTGATATCATTATTATTATTACTATTATTATTAATATTGTTTGTTGTTGTTGTTACTACCATAACAGATAAATGAATGAATAACAAAAACAAAACAAAAATAGTTTCCAGTTCCATCTGATCCTTTTTTATAGGTTTAGGCTTGATCGAGCGCTGTCCGGTTGGCAGCATCCGATCTCAAGGGGAATCAGGCGAAGGGAGGCTTTTGAACCGTCTATGAATTTAGTAGCGATAACCTGTTTTATGCCTTGCTGTTTGCTTGTCTTTTTTTTTTCCTTTTTTTTGCGAGTTTCATTGTGATTTTTTTGGATTTTCTGAATGTAGTATTTTTTAGGGATGAATATTTAGGTGTATATGTATTTTTACATGCAAGTTCGTAAACATGCACATACACGCTGAAATACACAAACACACACACACACACATACACACGACCAGCAGATTTATGAACTAGTAGAGTAATAAACATTTAATGAATATAAAAATAAGCAAGAATGAATTAACAAAATGGCTAAGTAAAAACAAATCCATGTGTAGCTTTTTACTCCTTACGATAAAATCACACGGGTACACACGCGCGCGCGCACACACACAAAACACACACACACACAGCTCATAAAAAAGGGAAAAAGCTATTTCCAAATCATTACAACGTAAACGTTTTCTATGTTCTGTGTTAAAAGAACCGAGTGCATAAACTCGTCATAATTCCATCTGAAATTAATTGTTGCTGAATGATCCCGTATGCTGGATCTATTTTTAGACTCCGTATAGTGCCCTAAAGATTCTGTAGCTCCACCCTAGCTCTACATCACGGTTTCCCCCTCTGAGGTCTTTCCCCCGTCCAGATTTCATATTTGACAATCTTTGCATCTCAGTCTCTCGTTCTCGTTCTCGCTCTCTCTCTCTCTCTCTCTCTCTGTCTCTGTCTCTCTCTCTCTCTCTCTCTCTCTCTCTCTCTCTCTCTCTCTCTCTCTCTCTATATATATATATATATATATATATATATATATATATATATATATATATATATATATATATATATATATACATACATACATACATACACATATACACACATTCATACATATACAAACACGTGCATGCGTGCGGTAAATTTGTACACACGATCCCAACACCACACCTAACAATATCCTTACGGCACCTCAGCACACAAACAAACCTCGTTACGCACAACCCCAGATCTTACACTGAACCTGAAAAGAAGCCGCGAACAGGACGTCCATCTCCTAGCCGCCAGAGAAGGTCCCCGTCCGAGAAGAGCCAGAAGAAGAGCCCGCAGCCGATGATGGCTAGCGTCCAGGCGTCAGTTCAGCCGCGATTTATGGGCGTCAGAATCCACTCGTGTGCGGGAGGCTCTCTGCTGACTGGAGTGAGGAGAGCGGGCGAGGGGGAAGCAAGTGGGTGTACGAGTTTTCTTTAGGTATTATACGTATGTTGTGTGTTTGTCTTGTCTGTTTTATCTGTCTGTCTGTTCGTCTGTCTGTCTGCCTGTTTCTCTGTTTGTCTGTCGGTCTGTTTGTGTATATTTGTCTTCCTATCAGTCTATATATTTATCTGCCTATATAGGTATGTATGTATGTATGTATCTCTCTCTCTCTCTCTCTCTCTCTCTCTCTCTCTCTCTCTCTCTCTCTCTCTCTCTCACTCACTCACTCACTCACTCACTCACTCACTCACTCACTCACTCACTCACTCACTCACTCACTCACTCACTCACTCACTCTGTGTGTGTGTGTGTGTGTGTGTGTGTGTGTGTGTGTGTCTGTGTGTGTGTGTGTGTGTTTATCTAACTGTATACAGAAATACGCATTTATCTTCACGCATATTCTAAAACAGAGAGAATGTGAAAGGGAGGAAAAAGAAAGAAATGAGAAAGAACGCTTTTACACCAAAATGTAGATTCTCTCCCCAGTGAGGACCCGAACCAACTCACCCCAAGTAACGCGAAGTGTGAACTCAGCTGAACGAATAAACTACAGCAGTGTAGGGTGCAATACATGCATACATACATGTGTCCACATCTCTCCACGTGGGTGCCTACGCTGGTACCCCACGCTCGCTGCCTGCCCACGTCGCCAGCCAAGGGGTATATAAGGTCATCCAAGCTGACCCTCACTTGCACGGTGAGCATAAAAATATTTCTCAACCACAGACTAGACCAGGTGTTCCCTACCCGGGAGCTCTCAGGGGGGGTACGTTTTTTTTCTGTGTGACTATGGGGCGATATGAAAATTTTGAAGTCGAATTATAATAATTCCTATCTCACCTACAATACCTACATATAATAATTTCTTACATGTCAATAGATTATTCATAGCTAGCAATAGCTGAATCTGAAAATATGAAAATCACTGAAAGGGACCAAGGAGATTAGTATATACTGGTCGAGGATCGCAGAATGAAAAAGGTTGGGAACCTCTGAACTTGACTTAATTCATATAATCACCTCTTTCCTCACACTAGTACATTTCCCAGTGGAAGTGATCTAGAAATTGTAATGGATTGCGAAAATGCCGATGTTGTCTCTGGTCGTTTACAATCACATACCAACTTAACTTAGTTTTTAACTTTACATCAACAGTCTATCTTGGTATTTGCATTTACATAAAGGGCTAGATTGGTCTTTTCATTTACATAACAGATAAGTTTGGTATTCATATTTCATAACAGCCCATCTTGCTATTCACATTCGCAGAACAGGTAATCAGGATTTACTTTTGTGTAATTGGCTAGCTTAATACTCGTAATTACATGACAAACTAGCTAGATAATTACTTCTACATCACAGGCTATCATGGTATTTACATTTACGTACCTAGCTAGATTGGTATTTATAGTTTACATCACAGGCTAGCTTGGTATTTACAATTATATAACCCGCTATCTTGGTATTTACATTTACATACCTAGCAAGATTGGCATTTACATTTACTTAACAGGCTAGT
>NC_091569.1:10864695-10874695 GCF_042767895.1 Penaeus vannamei | reverse complement strand
AGTTGTTGCTTTTTTGTTTTGCTTAAATGCTCAAATAGCCTTCTGTCTGTCTATCTCTCTGTCTCTGTCTCTCTCTCTCTCTATGTGTGTGTGTGTGTATGTGTGTGTGTTTCTGTGTGTGTGTGTGTGTGTGTGTTTCTCTCTCTCTCTCTATGTATGTGTGTGTTTCTCTCTCAACATATATTTGTATGTGTTTCTCTCTCTCTCTCTCTCTCTCTCTCTCTCTCTCTCTCTCTCTCTCTCTCTCTCTCTCTCTCTCTCTCTCTCTCTCTCTCTCTCTCTCTCTCTCGCTCTCGCTCTCGCTCTCTCGCACACACACATATGCAGATACCTATCTCAGCTTGTACCCATCTTTTCTAAACTAATTATAACATACGCTACTTTTCCATAAATTGTTACCGATTTCAGCACCTTACAATGATAAGGTACTGAATGTGCGTGCCTGTAAATGAACAAAACACGATATTGATTTAAAAAGGGACACAAAGAGAGATAACAGCAAAACAAAGATTTTTTTTTCTTCTGTTGAATAGAATTTGATAGCTAATTATAGGGTAAGTTTCTCCGCTGATTTTTAAAAATGTCACATTTCTTAACAACATTGTTAATTTATGCAGGAATTCCAATCTCCTTGGCTGTGAACATCCTCGGGTTCTTTATTGTATCAATAACAAATTAATTTACATGTTAAAACCAAATATTTGATAATTATGTCATTGTAAATAAAGTATTATCAACAGTGATCTGTCTCGTGTTTTTTAACAAATTCTTAAGCATTGAGATATTTTCTTTAGTTGGACCTTCTGGAATGGCAGGAAACGTTACAATCTCGCTGCGAACTCCAGCAATAATCAGCCATCATATTTATATCCCATCTTGCTTGATATCTTTGTTCCATTACCTTAATATCTTGATGGAAACTCTCTCCCTGCCCATCGCTGACATTACCAAGATTTTCTGGAAATACATCCAAATGACTGTCGAGGAAGTGAGGTCTCGATGCTCATGTTGCAACCCAGGCGATGGAGAAGGAAAATCGGTCCCTTGACAATATCCTTGGAATTCTCTACCTTGTTATTTCCCAAGAAGTTCTGCACTACAGCTGCAAATGCTTTCCAAACAGATTTTTCTATCTCATTAGTGGATGTGACGAAAGAAGGATCCTTTAGTAACTTTCTTATTTGGGGTCCATCAAAAATGGCAGCTTTTACTTTCTCGTCACTAAGACCACTAAAGGTTGCTCTATATACTCTTATATACCTGAAACAATCACCATCTTTGTTCCAAGCTTTTACAGATTGTTTCATCAGCCCAAGTTTTATGTGGAGAGGTGGAAAAATGATCTGATTCGGGTGCACCAATGGATCATTTACAATAACTATCCCATAAGCATAAACACAAGAATGATTTATGTACCCACTCTGCTGTCCTAGAATGAAACACCATTTTCAAGTCGACACAAATTACACATTGGTGCTCATCATATTGTTTTTTTTTCTAGAACAACTTTTATGTTTTCATACTTTTCCTTGCGTGTCACTGAATGGAATTGTACCATATATATTGCCATCTTCTCCGAAATACTTTAGCAATTTTTATTATTATTATTATTTTTTTTTTTTTCGATAAAAAGTAATTTCTGTACGGGAATCTCTTCTGAATGGAAAACTGGTCTTATTGCTGAAGGAAGGTTTGGGTATTGCAAAATTCTTTTATTCTTTGAGTTGAAACCAGTAGTACTGACAAAACAGAAATAACAGTCGTCGAAATTATTTTTTGGCTCTCACCATACTATTGAAATACCAAACTTCAAGGCCTCCCCACAAACGGTGTGGGGAGGCATAGTAAGCTTTTTCCGCAAAATCATTAATGCACTACCGCTGCTTGGATGCAGTCATAGATCCACAGACATAACAAAAACATCTGGATTATTTAAGCACTTCTTTCTGACAGAGGCCATTACGAAATCAGCCAGTAACATTTTTTGCGTAATGTTCCTAGCAGATAAAAAAATAAAAAAATAAAAAACAATGTCCCACGGAAGAGGAACAGCTGGGGAACCCTTCAGTGTTTATTTTATCGGCCAAATGAAATAAAGGAACCCACTCACTCAAAACATTGGTGTGCATCAGGAAAATTATCAAATTTCTTGATTTTTCACATTCCGTTTTCAGTCAAGCGTAAAATTGCGATTTCTTCTCTTTTTTTCAAATGAAGCTTGATAATTATAAAAAGGCTAAATTATTAAATATATGTTTCACTGTATTCAAAAAGTTTTTTTTTCCCAATTTTGCATTCCTTTTCTCCTCAAAGATTGCAGCAGATTCTGTTAAATTTTTACGGACAGGAAATCAGCCAGCGTCCAATTGCAGAGAAACCTGACTCGTGGCATGAAAAAACAACAATATTTTTGTGATCAGCGGACTTCCATCATAAGCAAATTTCGTCATAAACAATTACTAGATTTCATTCAGCAAAAATCGTGTTGGGCGGTGTAATCTGCCTACCAATACATTCGGACGCGCTTGTATATATATATGTACGTTGGCATGCCTGCGTCTGTCTGTACCTGTGAGTGCACATTGAAACCCATTAACCAAAGAGAATTCCCCATTTTGAGAGCATAAAAAGATCACTTATTCCTCAAGAAAATGCACCTAAAAAAAAAAAAAAAAAAAAAAAAAAATACGCACAACTCCCAAATTCGTTAAAATAAATAAACATAATAAATAAATAAACTAGAGAAAAAAACAGAGGAAGAAAATATCGAAATTTTAACACAACATCAAACGGGCGAGTCCTAATAACGCCCGTTCAATGCCGAAGCCCTTACAATCATTTCTGATAGAACGGGCGTCGCTACTACAGTGTCCGTAACAATAGGGTTTCAGTAATCATTTCCGGCCGAGAGAGCGGGCCCAACGTCAGGTGTTACTGCTCGGCCACATATAACGCAGTGTTATACTGAGGGCAATAGCCAATCGTTCCCTAGTCCCAGGAGCAGGCGGGGGAACTGAACTTAAGAGTCCAATACTAGAGCCCGACGACAACCCTATAGATGCTTAGGAAGACAATTATTGACTTTGTTTCGTAAAATGATGATGATAATGATAATGAAAATGATATTGAGAATGATAGTAACATTGATGATAATAACTGTGATGTCTATGGTATTTATCAGTCACTATTCTTATCATTAAAATGATGATGATGATGATTATAATTATAATGATGATAATGATAATGATAGGATTATAACGATGATAAACACCATATTAATATTAATAGCAATAATTATTGTAATTATTCATACAACAATAATGATAAATATGATAATAATGATGTGTGTTTATAATGAGCATCCTAAAATGTAAAACATAATAAGATCCAACATCATAATAACAGACAGATAGATGAAATAAATAGATAAAATACAAACCATAAGCCTGGTATAGAATTACCATAGTTTGGATAGGACAGGCATTTCATTAAAAAAATAAATAAATAAAAATAAATAAATAAATAAAAAGACGAAAAAAGAACTGCATATATGTACATTTTTGTATTATGGAAAATGAGTGAATCTAGAAAAAGGCAAATGATTGTCCAAAGACGAGTGATATTTCAATTTGGATTTATTGTACAAGAGCGAATGACTGTACAACGGCGAGTGATTGTAAAGAGTGATTATTGATTGTACAAAGGCGAGTTGTACGAAAGCAAGGAACTAAAAAAGCGAGTGATTGTACACTGTGGCAAATTGTACAAAAATTATTTATTGTGCTTCGACGAGTGACAAAAGAGAGTGACTGTACGAAAGCGAATGATTGTTCACAAGGAAGAGATTGTTAAAAAAGAATTGATTGAACAAAGAAAGTAAATGTAAACAAAAATATATAAAGGTATATGTGTACACACACGCATATGTGTGTGTGTGTGTGTGTATATATATATATATATATATATATATATATATATATATATATATATATATATATATATATATATGTATATATATATATATATATTATGTATATATATTATATATACATATATATTTATATATATATTATATATACATACATACATATATATATATATATATATATATATATATATATATATATATATATATATATATATATATATATATATATATATAAGTAGTTACATAAAGGGACACCCACGACATTTTAACGGTTTTTACCCCCCCCCCTTTTTTTTAATTCAAATTCACCCCCCCCCCCTCAACTGATGAACGAACATGACGCAACCCCCCCACCCTCACCTCTATCTCTGTTTTTTTATTGTTTCTTCCTCGCATTTCTTAATCCTTTTGCTCTCTTTCCTCTCACTCGTTTTCATTCATGTTTTTTTTATTTTGTCCCTTACTTTCGTTTTTCTAAGTTTCCCTTCACTTTACGGCTAATCTTTGTCTACATACCTTTTCTTTGTTTTATCTATTTCCCCTTTCGTCAATGTTTTGAAGTAGAGAAGAGCCAGAAACAGGTTAGGTTTTAGGTTAGGTTATAGGTTAGGCTATTGGTTAGGTTAGGTTAGGTTAGGTTATAGGTTAGGTAAGGTTACAGTTTAGGTTAGGTTAGGTTATAGGTTAGGTAAGGTTACAAGTTAGGTTAGGTTATAGGTTAGGCTATTGGTTTGGTTAGGTTAGGTTAGGTTATAGGTTAGGTAAGGTTACAGATTAGGTTAGGTAAGATTATAGCTTAGGTTAGGTTAGGTTATAGGTTAGGTTAGGTTATAGGTTAGGTTAGGTTATAGGTTAGGTTAGGATATAGGTTAGGTTAGGTTAGGTTATAGGTTAGGTTAGGTTAGGTTAGGTTATAGGTTGTTAGGTTATAGGTTAGGTTAGGTTATAGGTTAGGTTAGGTTATAGGTTAAGTTAGGTTATAGGTTAGGTTAGGTTATAGGATAGTTTAGGTTAGCAATGCGTTCAAATGTTTCGTCAGGGTTAACATACAGTAATATAGTCAATAAAACAATGATAATAAAAACGCGTTGTAATAACAGTATCAATAATAAAACATAATCTTGATAATGAAAAACAAACATTAACATCATATAAATAAACATATTTTATGGTAACAATGATATACTACTAATATTTAATAACAAATAGAATAATCACAAACGTCAAGATACCACCAAGATATATAGAAACAATGATATAATAAAAATAATGTAACACAGTTGATAGGCAATGCTGACTATAGTATCTTGAATATAAGAAAGCATATTAGTATGGGAAGACTAATAAAGAAAAGATTTGTGAGAAATTTGTGCGGATGACAATTTACTTGCAAGCTCTGGGGCGACATTAGAAAAATAATCATTAAAAGCGTCTGAGATTTGCTCTAGAGTATTTTTTATTTGCTTGTTATGGAGTATTGAAAGAGTTGTACTATCCTTTTCAGTTTTATTATTGCGTAATTCATTTATTGTTTCCCAAATCTTCCTTGTATTTACTCTAAATCTGAAAATCCTCGTAGATAATGATTTCATTTGGTTAATTTTATAGTCAGATAGTTTCCATTTTTTTGTATTCCACAAACGCGAGCATTCCTAATTCATATGCTTTATGCAAGGTAAATTTGTGCTGTATAGATTTTAAAGTGCCTTGAGTGACCCATGTTTTTTCTAGTCTTTTGATCGGTATGAATTTTGGTATTTTGGGGAAGCAGACATAGTAAGTGGTGTAGACTATATCAAGAAACATTGCAATTTGTGTTCTGAAATGGCGATGATGATGACGATTAATATTAATGATAATAGAAATGGAAATACAAATGAAAATCGATCAGCATTTTTTGCTCCCGTTTGTGGATTCGAACCCACGAGCCCGGAATCTCCCCCCCCCCCCCCCTAAGTGCTTTCCTATCTTTGGTTTCCGTGGTCTTTCTTGGTTCATATGATAAGCTATAATAGTTAATCGTTATAGTAATCTAAAAAAAAGTATTTATCATATAAAACGATTCAAAAAGTCAGTTCAAACTGTAAATAATATTTCAAAATTGGCAAAATTCTCTCTTGCATTTGATAAAAACAGATACAAATTTGTAACTAGTTGCTCGCCTGTTTGTTTACATTTGTGTCCATGTTCCCCCGTCAGCTGACGATGAGAATAGCGAGCATACGCCCTTATTAAGCCTTACACATTAGTTGTTTCGCACTAAATCGTTGCCACATAGCCTGAATAACGTTCACCATCGACAGAGCCTGTGCAGGGGCTGAAGCCATCTTCCTGTGTTTAGAATTTTGGTCGGACTGTTTCCGTGGTTCTCATCGCTAGTGTGACTGCGCGAGCCAAAATGATGTAAGTAAAGTAATGCGGAAAAAGTGCTAGTGTGACGGCCTTTAGACTACCGATGCCTACGCTAACCACAAGCTCATAATAACGAATGTCAAAAGTAAGGAAATATGTGATTTTTAAACCCCCCTGACTCGAAAATCAAGTGGAGATGTGATGGCCGAGTGGTTTTAGCATCGGACTTCGGGTGTGCTAGCCGCCCGGGTCCGAGTGTTCGAGCCCCGGCCGGTGACAGTGTTTCCTTGGGCAAGGAACTTTACTTTAATTGCCTAGTCGACTTGGGGGTGTATGAATGTGTGTGAGTGAATGTGTAAGTGTGTGATGTATAATAATGTATAATATGTATAATCTAATATATTTCTAATATAATCTAATATGTATAATAATGTATAATATGTATAATCTAATATATTTCATTTCAGGCTCAGGAGTGGTGAGTGGCGTGCTAGGGTCTCCCGGGGGCTCAGGATTGGTGAGTGGTGAGTGGCGTGCTAGGGTCTCCCGGGGGCTCAGGATTGGTGATATGAGAGAGAGAGTGGGTGAGTGGCGTGCTAGGGTCTCCCGGGGGCTCAGGATTGGTGATATGAGAGAGAGAGTGGGTGAGTGGCGTGCTAGGGTCTCCCGGGGGCTCAGGATTGGTGATATGAGAGAGAGAGTGGGTGAGTGGCGTGCTAGGGTCTCCCCGGGGGGCTCAGGATTGGTGATATGAGAGAGAGAGTGGTGGGTGGCGTGCTAGGGTCTCCCCGGGGGGCTCAGGATTGGTGATATGAGAGAGAGAGTGGTGGGTGGCGTGCTAGGGTCTCCCCGGGGGGCTCAGGATTGGTGATATGAGAGAGAGAGTGGTGGGTGGCGTGCTAGGGTCTCCCCGGGGGGCTCAGGATTGGTGATATGAGAGAGAGAGTGGTGGGTGGCGTGCTAGGGTCTCCCCGGGGGGCTCAGGATTGGTGATATGAGAGAGAGAGTGGTGGGTGGCGTGCTAGGGTCTCCCCGGGGGGCTCAGGATTGGTGATATGAGAGAGAGAGTGGTGGGTGGCGTGCTAGGGTCTCCCCGGGGGGCTCAGGATTGGTGATATGAGAGAGAGAGTGGTGGGTGGCGTGCTAGGGTCTCCCCGGGGGGCTCAGGATTGGTGATATGAGAGAGAGAGTGGTGGGTGGCGTGCTAGGGTCTCCCCGGGGGGCTCAGGATTGGTGATATGAGAGAGAGAGTGGTGGGTGGCGTGCTAGGGTCTCCCCGGGGGGCTCAGGATTGGTGATATGAGAGAGAGAGTGGTGGGTGGCGTGCTAGGGTCTCCCCGGGGGGCTCAGGATTGGTGATATGAGAGAGAGAGTGGTGGGTGGCGTGCTAGGGTCTCCCCGGGGGGCTCAGGATTGGTGATATGAGAGAGAGAGTGGTGGGTGGCGTGCTAGGGTCTCCCCGGGGGGCTCAGGATTGGTGATATGAGAGAGAGGGTAGGGGGGGGGGGGCTAGGGGCCCCCCGGGGGGCTCAGGATTGGTGATATGAGAGAGAGAGTGGTGGGTGGCGTGCTAGGGTCTCCCCGGGGGGCTCAGGATTGGTGATATGAGAGAGAGAGTGGTGGGTGGCGTGCTAGGGTCTCCCCGGGGGGCTCAGGATTGGTGATATGAGAGAGAGAGTGGTGGGTGGCGTGCTAGGGTCTCCCCGGGGGGCTCAGGATTGGTGATATGAGAGAGAGAGTGGTGGGTGGCGTGCTAGGGTCTCCCCGGGGGGCTCAGGATTGGTGATATGAGAGAGAGAGTGGTGGGTGGCGTGCTAGGGTCTCCCCGGGGGGCTCAGGATTGGTGATATGAGAGAGAGAGTGGTGGGTGGCGTGCTAGGGTCTCCCCGGGGGGCTCAGGATTGGTGATATGAGAGAGAGAGTGGTGGGTGGCGTGCTAGGGTCTCCCCGGGGGGCTCAGGATTGGTGATATGAGAGAGAGAGTGGTGGGTGGCGTGCTAGGGTCTCCCCGGGGGGCTCAGGATTGGTGATATGAGAGAGAGAGTGGTGGGTGGCGTGCTAGGGTCTCCCCGGGGGGCTCAGGATTGGTGATATGAGAGAGAGAGTGGTGGGTGGCGTGCTAGGGTCTCCCCGGGGGGCTCAGGATTGGTGATATGAGAGAGAGAGTGGTGGGTGGCGTGCTAGGGTCTCCCCGGGGGGCTCAGGATTGGTGATATGAGAGAGAGAGTGGTGGGTGGCGTGCTAGGGTCTCCCCGGGGGGCTCAGGATTGGTGATATGAGAGAGAGAGTGGGTGAGTGGCGTGCTAGGGCCTCCCGGGGGCTCAGGATTGGTGATATGAGAGAGAGAGTGGGTGAGTGGCGTGCTAGGGCCTCCCGGGGGCTCAGGATTGGTGATATGAGAGAGAGAGTGGGTGAGTGGCGTGCTAGGGCCTCCCGGGGGCTCAGGATTGGTGATATGAGAGAGAGAGTGGGTGAGTGGCGTGCTAGGGCCTCCCGGGGGCTCAGGATTGGTGATATGAGAGAGAGAGCGGTGGGTGGCGTGCTAGGGTCTCCCCGGGGGGCTCAGGATTGGTGATATGAGAGAGAGAGCGGTGGGTGGCGTGCTAGGGTCTCCCCGGGGGGCTCAGGATTGGTGATATGAGAGAGAGAGCGGTGGGTGGCGTGCTAGGGTCTCCCCGGGGGGCTCAGGACTGGTGATATGAGAGAGAGAGCGGTGGGTGGCGTGCTAGGGTCTCCCCGGGGGGCTCAGGATTGGTGATATGAGAGAGAGAGCGGTGGGTGGCGTGCTAGGGTCTCCCCGGGGGGCTCAGGATTGGTGATATGAGAGAGAGAGCGGTGGGTGGCGTGCTAGGGTCTCCCCGGGGGGCTCAGGATTGGTGATATGAGAGAGAGAGCGGTGGGTGGCGTGCTAGGGTCTCCCCGGGGGGCTCAGGATTGGTGATATGAGAGAGAGAGCGGTGGGTGGCGTGCTAGGGTCTCCCCGGGGGGCTCAGGACTGGTGATATGAGAGAGAGAGCGGTGGGTGGCGTGCTAGGGTCTCCCCGGGGGGCTCAGGACTGGTGATATGAGAGAGAGAGCGGTGGGTGGCGTGCTAGGGTCTCCCCGGGGGGCTCAGGACTGGTGATATGAGAGAGAGAGCGGTGGGTGGCGTGCTAGGGTCTCCCCGGGGGGCTCAGGACTGGTGATATGAGAGAGAGAGCGGTGGGTGGCGTGCTAGGGTCTCCCCGGGGGGCTCAGGACTGGTGATATGAGAGAGAGAGCGGTGGGTGGCGTGCTAGGGTCTCCCCGGGGGGCTCAGGACTGGTGATATGAGAGAGAGAGCGGTGGGTGGCGTGCTAGGGTCTCCCCGGGGGGCTCAGGACTGGTGATATGAGAGAGAGAGCGGTGGGTGGCGTGCTAGGGTCTCCCCGGGGGGCTCAGGACTGGTGATATGAGAGAGAGAGCGGTGGGTGGCGTGCTAGGGTCTCCCCGGGGGGCTCAGGACTGGTGATATGAGAGAGAGAGCGGTGGGTGGCGTGCTAGGGTCTCCCCGGGGGGCTCAGGACTGGTGATATGAGAGAGAGAGCGGTGGGTGGCGTGCTAGGGTCTCCCCGGGGGGCTCAGGACTGGTGATATGAGAGAGAGAGCGGTGGGTGGCGTGCTAGGGTCTCCCCGGGGGGCTCAGGACTGGTGATATGAGAGAGAGAGCGGTGGGTGGCGTGCTAGGGTCTCCCCGGGGGG
>NC_091569.1:10837195-10839695 GCF_042767895.1 Penaeus vannamei | reverse complement strand
CTATTATTCAGCTACAAAATGAGCCATAATACTTTAAAATCGGACCGATTATACGTGTGCTATGCGTAAAAATATGACGGACCTAAAAAACGCGATCTTTTTCCTTTTTATAATGTTTACATTTTACATGACAAATAATGTACAGAAAACTTGTATTTGATATAATTATCTATCATATACCTATTATTGATGCTCTAATGAGGTTTTACACCGTATAATATTTGTCGAAAGAATAACTTTTCTCCAGTCGGACGGGTACCGAACACATACTTTTCCCCACGCGGCGGGGCCGTCCTGGACCATGAAAATCGTCTTTTTAAATTGCGGAATAACTCTACGGGGTCACGTAGCCAAATTTCACTCTCAGACCCCGTGGAAAGACGAAAAACAATTACATGGCGATGTGAAACTATGTATATAAGGTATATGAGCACATATAGATAATTTTCGTGTACCCCATGACCTTTTGTTTATTTATATTGTTACTTCCGTTTGTTTCTTTGTTTGTTTATTGATTGTTTATTTGTTGTTTTTTTATTATTAGTTTGTGTTTTCTAATATTTCTAAAAGTTATGAACACATTTTAACGAGATTTTAACCAAAAGTGAGTTTCACTCTCAGACCCCGTGGAAAGACGAAAAACAATTACATGGCGATGTGAAACTATGTATATAAGGTATATGAGCACATATAGATAATTTTCGTGTACCCCATGACCTTTTGTTTATTTATATTGTTACTTCCATTTGTTTCTTTGTTTGTTTATTGATTGTTTATTTATTGTTTTTTTATTATTAGTTTGTGTTTTCTAATATTTCTAAAAGTTATGAACACATTTTAACGAGATTTTAACCAAAAGTGAGTTTTAACCTAATGTAGATGCTTATTGCAGTTTGGTGGTGATGCGGACCATAGTTTGGATCCAGGATTTTTTTTTTTCTAACTCGAAAAGTTATCAACAGATTTGAATAAAATTTTAACCTGAGGTTTGTCTTAGCCTAATTAATATTCCATAAAATTTTGGTGGTGATCCTGAATATTTGGCAAAACTACCCCCCATGGGTGGGGGGGGGGGGAGGTTTGCATTTTCGAAATGTTTTGCTCATAGATCAAAGTAACTATGTATGATGAAATCATAAAGAAAAGAAAATACACCATATGAAAAACATATCATGTTTAGTTATTTATATGGAAAATTTCTTCATTGTCGTTTTTTGGACGCTTGCCGGATTTTTTAAAATTATTCCGAAAAAAACGAAGGTTGGTCTCATCTTATGTGAAATTTGATAAGCTTTCAGAAAATAACCTCATATTTTTATTATCTTTAATCATTGCGTCACAATTGCCGATTTTCTAAGGTAACATCAAAAAAATATTTCGGTCGCTGCTACCACCTAAAAAATAACGGTCGGGCCTTGAAATTTTCAGGGGAGAACAGGGGGCCTAGAAACTCCTTGAAAATGCATTAAAGTCAATTTCGGCAAGAGGGGCGAAAATCGCCGAAAAATCACCAGAAGGTCCCCTTTAGCGTCCAGACTCGCCTCTAAGCACGGGAGAATTTACCCTCGTTCTTCGTAATAATATAAAAAGAAAAGAAAAAAGTCTCCACAAATAACAAGGAACAGACATCAGCTTTCCTCCTCTTGGGAACCGAGGAAAATCACCTGCACTCGAGTTTTCCTCAATTGAGAAGCCATGATGCTAATGAGATCCGCGGTGAATAGAAGACGGAGAGGAGAATGGCAGGATGAGTGATGACTCGGGTGAATGGGAGACTGGCGAGCTGGAGGGACGAGCTGGAGTGACGAGCTGGAGTGACGAGCTCGGGTGATTTGTGACTGGAGGTTACGCTTCCTAATGCGTGCTGTGTTTCGTTGACTTGCGCGTACCCTGTAGTCCGGTGAAGCTCGCTAGCTTGGAATATATGATGATAACAGACATAATGATGACAATAATATGAATAATGTTAATAATCATAATGTAATGAGGATTGTGATAATGAAAATATATGTGATAGTAATATGAATAATATCATTAATGATAAAATAGTGTTCATGATGAAAATGATAATAATAATAATGATAATATACGTAATATAAGCAGTAATAATAATAATGAGGATGGTATAGGTAATGTAAGCAGTAGTAATAATATGATAACAAATAATAATTGGTGACGAGTTTATGCTTGCTAATGCGTGGTGTGTTTGGTTGACTTGCACGTACCCTGTAGTCTGGTTGAGCTCGCCAGCTTGGAATATATAATAATGATAATAATGATGATAGCAATGGTAATAATGGTATCATTATTATTAATGATAATGAAAATAATAATGGTGATATTGATGATACGAACAATTATGATAATATTAGCAATAATACACAAAATACGAAACTTAAATTTCTTACCAAACCTCTCTCGGCTAAATCCCAGGTCGTGTTATCACAGCCATTACCTGGGACGACAGAGAACACTTTAACGATAACACAACATATTCTTG
>NC_091569.1:10812195-10814695 GCF_042767895.1 Penaeus vannamei | reverse complement strand
ACACACACATATATATATATATATATATATATATATATATATATATATATATATATATATATATATATATATATATATATAAATATATATATATATATATATATATATAGATAGATAGATAGATAGATAGATATAGATATAGATATAGATATGTATATATATGTATATATATATATATATATATATATATATATATATATATATATATATATATATATATATATGTATTCATATATATATATATATATATATATATATATATATATATATATATATATACATATACATACATATATATATTTATATATATATATATGTATATATAATATATCTATATATCTATCTATCTGTCTATCTATCTATCTATCTATCTATCTATCTATCTATCTATCTATATATATATATATATATATATATATATATGTATATATATACATATATATATATATATATATATATATATATATATATATATATATATATATATGTGTGTGTGTGTGTGTGTGTGTGTGTGTGTGTGTGTATGTGTGTGTGTGTGTGCATGTATATATGCATATATATATATATATATATATATATATATATATATATATATATATATATATATATATATATATATGTGTGTGTGTGTGTGTGTGTGTGTGTGTGGGTGGGTGTGGGTGTGGGTGTATATATACATATATATATATATATATATATATATATATATATATATATATATATATATATATATATATATATATGTATGTATGTATGTATCTATATGTATATATATACATGTATATACATATATATATATATATATATATATATATATATATATATATATATATATATATATATATATATATATGTATATATACCTATATATATATATTTATACATATATATATATTTATATATAAATATATATATAGATATATATATGTATATATATATATATATATATATATATATATATATGTATGTATATATATATATATATATATATATATATATATATATATATATATATATATATATATATGTATGTATGTATATAAAGAGGCGAGAACGGGAAGGAAAGAGTTGGGAGTAAGTTAGCCAAAGAGAGAGCCAAATAAAACTCAGACAGACAGATAGATCACCGTTTCCGTAATGCTCTCCCTGTCTCCCTTCACGCGCCACTTCCGGATTTGAGGCGGTGTGGGGGGGGATATCCTATGAACTTATCATTTTTTTCTTTATTAATTTCTTCTTTCGTCTTCACTCCTTTCAGGTTCTATTATTTCTTCCTCTTTTGTTGTAAATGCACAATTTCTATTACAGCTGTTGAGTATAAACAAGTTTCAAAGACATCGAAGCACCACATAATCATGGAAAGATACACACATGCATATATAACCCCTTATTCTTTACCTAAACCTACCCTTCCACAGCACAGGAGAGGTGAGAATAAATAGAAATAGCTAGTAAATCTTATGCAAATCTAGGGAGTTTCCTTGGGAGAGATATACGGGGCCGAAAGATAAATGAATTCAATCTCCTTGGGTCTGCCTCGTTCCTTTACTAATCCCATTATTTGCGTGGCGAGCTCGAAGAGGCCCGCGTGCAAATAGCAACAACCTCTAACGTCATCGCGGCCACTGGTTATTCTGCAATGGTGCAGCGACGTCGTAGAGACAGTTGCAGAGTGATGGACATTCTGCAACGGAGATGAATCCCTTTGGTTTCTTTTTTGTTCTGTTATGATTCGCTGCCAAGAGGAAATTCAGCTGCGATTTGAATGTGGTGTCGTCGGATTGCGTTTCCATTCTATGTAAGACATGATTTTTCAATAGCAGAGTTAGAGGATTAGAGGCAATCAAAGGAAAAGCCGTTAGATCATTTTTTTTACTAGTAAAATATGTTTCCTCGCCTGCGTTTCATCAGTATGGGAGAAAATAAATCTTTGAAGACCACATATACACGTATCTACAAACACAAACGCACATGCATACACACACACACACGTACACATAATATATATATATATACATATATATATATATATATATATATATATATATATATATATATATATATATATATATATATATATATATATATATATATATATATATATATATATATATATATATATATATATATATATTTGTGTGTGTTTGCTTGTGTGAGCATTGATTTTCACACACAAACACACACACATGTGTTTGTATATGAAACTCCTCTCTTCACTCTATAATTAACATTAATATTCTTCTTGTTCCCAGGGATAAGTTCATTCAAATGAATAAGCTAGACCGTCAGTTCAGTCACGTCCATTATTTACACTAGCAACTGGAGGTGGAGGGGTGGGAAGGAGAGGCGTAAGAGGTAAAGGAGGAAAATTAGAGGGATAGGGGAGGCAGAGTGGAAAAGAAGAAAAGAGGATGGGTAAGGGAGAAGAAGAGAGAAAGAGGGAATGGGCAAGGGAGAAGAAGAGAGAAAGAGGGAATGGGTAAGGGAGAAGAAGAAAGAA
>NC_091569.1:10747195-10749695 GCF_042767895.1 Penaeus vannamei | reverse complement strand
ATTAAAATCACTGACATGTTACAAGTACAGTCAGCGCTATCAGAAATGGAGTTTTTCTCCTGCTGATCAGAATGTATCGCTCAGTAATACTTAATTGCTTTTTAATTCTTGGGTAATTGAAATTATTTTAGATTCTACTGATGGATACAAAAAACAGCTGCTGTTTGATCCTGCTTTTATATTTCGAAATACTTTTTTCTTTCTTTCTTTTTGCTACTTTCATTTTTAGGCATGAAATAAAGATCGTTAATATTCATCTATAAGAAGAAAGAACGGGGAAGAAAAAAAGGATAATTGGTGAGCGAGATAGATGGAGAGAGGGAGGGAAAACGAGAGATCAATCGCACTCTCTTTTTGCTCTCTCTCTCTCCCTCCATCCCTTTCTCTCTCTTCTCTTCTCTTATCTTCTCTCTCTCTTCTCCTCTCTCCATCCCTCCCTCCCCCCCCCCTCTCTCTCTCTCTCTCTCTCTCTCTCTTTCTCTCTCTCTCTCTCTCTCTCTCTCCTCTCTCTCTCTCTCTCTCTCTCTCTCTCTCTCTCTCTCTCTCTTTTCTCTCTCTTTCTCTTCTCTTCTCTCCATCCCTCCCTCCTTTCTCCTTTACCATTTTAACTTTCCTAGAATATTATGACATAAAAAAGGTAATATATCCTTAACTGCTTCAACATGTAGAAACTCTGTCAACACCATTTATTCCGATGTTGCTGAATATCTTTGCTATTTATCACTTTTCATCGTTTCTTTCCATAATCAAAGCATATTCAATAACAATCATAGTATTACTTGTCATCTCAAGGCATGATATGGTTATGATATTGATACTGAGGGTAATAACAATGTTGATGATAATGATAGTAATGATAATAATGATAATGATGAAAATGATAGTGTTAATATCAATAATGATAACAATACATGATAATAACAATAATGATAATAGTGATATTGATGATAACGATAATAAAGATTAAACATAATGATAATAAAAATGATAAAAACAATAATACAAAAAAAAATCGTAAAAGTAGTAGTAATGATATTGATAAAAATAATAATGATAATAATGACAATCAAAATTATAACAATAGCAATAACAACGGTATTACAAATAATAACGTTAATATTGGTAATAATGATAATGAAAACAGTAATAATAATAATAATAATAATAATAATGATAATGATAATGATAATGATAATGATAATGATAATGATAATAATAGTAATGATAATGATAATGATAATGATAATGATGATAATAATAATAATAATAATGATAATAATAATAATAATGATACTGATAAAAAACAATAATGATAATAATAACAATAACAGATAATAATGATATTACTAATAATCACATTATTATTGTCAGTAATGGTAATAATGATGATGATGATAATAATAATAATAGTAATGATGATGAAATCTGTAATGATAATGATAATAACATAATAACAATCTATTTTGAGAATGATAATGGAAAAAAATATAATAATGATAATGCTGATATGGGTAACAATAATGATAGCAGAAAACGATTATACATACAGTAATATCATGTAAATAATTATATGAATAATGGCATTCTAAATATAATAAATATATCACCGATTATAACAAAATATATTTAAAACCGAAAGGACGTATAAATTTTCACATATATGTATGTTAGTTGATATATATCTTTTAACAACGTTCTGACATACAACATGAATGTGGATATTGAAAAATCTATTAAAGATCGTAATAGCTGAGCCTTTTCATGAAGTGATAACTACAGGCTCTTGCAATATTAGTACTGAGAGCTGTTGTATTTTTGCTATGTACTGCAAGATTAGTTGACTCTATGTTTGAGCTTTTTTCACTTCTAATAAAAATACTGACATGTAGGAAATGTTCATTTTACTGTCAGACATAAGAGGAAGATTTATACATTAAAATGCGACGTATTTCGTATTTGAATAGTTGTTGTTTACTGACTTTGTAATTCTCAGGAAAAATGAATGATTTCTGACAACGGATATAAGTAGCAGTTTTATTTTTATCCTACTTTTAGATTTTTTTTTTTTTTTTTTTTTTCAGTGAGTAACTTTTCAAACTGGCTACTGTCATGTTTTTTAAAAGTAAGACGTGAAGAGTGCAAATATCAATTTTAAGAGGAGGGAAATGAGAAAGGGATAATTAGGGTTTTAGAGATGAAAAAGAAAGCTAAGAGGGAGGGAAAGAAAAATGGAAATCTGTTTTTTTTTTTTTTTTTTTTGAGTAGGGATCTGAAATACTGGAGAGCAAATTTACCTCTATTCGCCTGACTCTCTATCTCTTTTTCATTCTCCCTTTGCCTCTATCTCTTCATCTCCTTCAATCTCTGTCTCCCCCCCCCCTCTCTCTCTCCCCCTCTCCCTCTCCCCCTCTCTCCCTTTCCTCCCTCTCTCTCTCTCTCTCTCACTCACTCCCTCTCTCTCTCTCTCAGATGAGGAAGGCAGAACTGTGAAGGTAAATAA
>NC_091569.1:10717195-10719695 GCF_042767895.1 Penaeus vannamei | reverse complement strand
ATAACAGCATGTACATAATGCATGGAAGTTTAGGAAATCGTCGCTATTGTATAATTTGTATTAACAATGGTGGCTCTTGAAAATTTAGAATAATTGTGTTTATTGATCATTTTATTCAATATCATTGTTCAATGATTCACCATGGGAGGAAGAAAGGGGAGGGAAAAGAATGAGGAGAGAGAGAGAGAATGAGGGAGAGATAGATAGATAGATAGATAGAGAGAGAGAGAGAAAGGGGGAAAAGGACCGAGAGAGAGAGAGAGAGAGAGAGAGAGAGAGACAGAGAGAGACAGAGAGAGACAGAGAGAGAGAGAGATAGAGAGAGAGAGAGAGGAACAGACAGACAAACAAACAAACACAAAGGATAAATACTAAATACGAAATAAGAGAGAAATGAGACTAATAAGTAAATGTGTAAGAAACCAGCACACAAACAAATAAACAGCCTGATGAACCAACAAATAAATCAGTGAATTAAATATCAAAACACTTAATGATTTTCGTCTTTCTTCAACACATAAAAAACCAACGCGGGAGTTTATAAGGTTTAAGATCGAAAGTTTTAATCATTTTGATAAAACCTGCTGTTAACTTTGCGGCGAAAAGTTTTACAGAAAAAGAGGGAAAAAAAGAAAAACGTTTATGAACTTGGTCCTATAGTCTACGTTGTTATGTTGGGCTTTTGTGTAGTTTATCTAGATAGTTTAAAGTGTGTCATCGTTGATAGTGAAAGGTGTAAACGTGCCTCCGCACACACACACACGCGCGCGCGCGCGCACACACACATACACACACAAACACACAAACACGCACGCACACACAACCACAACAAACACCACGCCCCCACCCACCCCCCACACGCCCGCCACAAACAAACACACCACCACAACACACACACCAAGCCCCCCCACACACAAAGAGACTCATCGATCTTTTTTCTTTCTTTCTTTGACTCATTATCCTCCATTCCCTTCCTCTTTAGCAGTTTTTCTCCGCTCCTCGCGTCATCCCCTTCCAAATATCCATTATTCTCTTCATTATACGTTTTCCATTTCTATTTTTCATTGTATTTCGTAATGAATATATTTCCATCCACTTAATAACCAAAATACCTTATACACTTGACCATACCTGTATGGTATTATATATTATCCAGTCTATAGACGTAGAGCGAAAAATAAAAAGGGGAAACATACATTATAACGTTGAAATGCTAAATATATTCTGTGTGCGATGTTGCTTTTTTTTCTTTTACGTTTCAGTGTCCCTTCTTCCTCCCAACTGAATAGATTATATATAACTTCAATATGATCTGGATAAATTATGGTAATGATATCTGTTTTTTTTTCCTTTTTTCTTGTTTTTGATTTTTAATGGTATTGGATAATTCAAAAAAAAAAAAAAAAAAAAAAAAGGGAGAGAGAGAGAGAGAGAGAGAGAGAGAGAGAGAGAGAGAAAAAAGAGAGAAAGAGAAGAGAGAAAAAAGAGAGAGAGAAAGAGAGAGAGGGGGAGAGAGAGAAAAGGGAAGAGAGAGAGAGAGAGAGAGAGAGAGAGAGAGAGAGAGAGAGAGAGAGAGAGAAAAAAAGAGGAAAAGAAAAAAAAAGGAGAGAAAAGGGAAGAAATAATGGTAAGAAGCAAAAAAAGGTAATGATAAAAAATAATAAAGCAATATATGGTGTTAATAAATATGAAAAGTAGGGGAAATTTTGGTAATGTAATATAATAACAAAAAATAAAATTGATAATGTAAAATGATAAAAATGGATGATAAAAAAGTTTGTAA
Source organism: Penaeus vannamei (assembly GCF_042767895.1). Classification (NCBI taxonomy): domain Eukaryota; kingdom Metazoa; phylum Arthropoda; class Malacostraca; order Decapoda; family Penaeidae; genus Penaeus; species Penaeus vannamei. The sequence continues at coordinate 10,717,912 of NC_091569.1, read as the reverse complement.
TAATAAAATAAAATAAAATTATCATATAAATATATATTATCAATGTTTGATTTCATTTTATTTTTGTATTAATATTTTTAGGGATCAAATTTCATTATTATCATTATTATTTTATTTCTAAACATTACAAATTATTACTGCTATTATCATCATTATTACTGTTATTTCTGGGATCTTTATTATTACCATAAATATTACAGTTACAATCATCAATAATAATCACTCATAATTAAAACACCAATAACAATATCAAGACAAATCAAGAAAAAAAAACATTTAAAAAAACAGTATCAAAAACGAAAATCAAACTTTTCCCAAATATGACATATTCTTTTTCTCTTTTCTTCTTTTTTTATTGGATCACAGAAACATTCCGAAGATATTCTACGATCCGTCACGTTGACAAGCGACGGGAGAACGAGAAAAGCGAGAGGAAAATGAGAGAACCATCCATTAAACAGATTAATGGACGCGACATTTTCCTTCCCGACGAGCAGAAATTACACAACAAATTTTTTGGGATGATTAAAGGGGGGAAAGGGGGGGGGGAGGGAGGGGGGGGTGGGGGGGGGGGGGGGGGGGGGGAGGGAAGGGGGGGGGGGGGGGAGGGGGAGGGAGGGGGGGGGGGAAGGGAGGGGGGGGGTGGGGGGGAAAGGGACTGCTGGAGTGGAAGAAAAACAGGGGAGTGAGACGAGTATTGGTTAAAAAAAAAACACA
>NC_091569.1:10715160-10716695 GCF_042767895.1 Penaeus vannamei | reverse complement strand
TTGGCTTTCTTAACCTGTTCTGATCAACCATTTTTATTTTGAAAAGATGAAATGCGTTTTTCCTTTGATGTTTCGCTCATTCAAAGTTTCTGAACGATTTCTTTGTCGCTGTTGTTGAGCTTAGTTGTCTAGTAATTGTGGTTGTGTTTGGATTCGTGTCTGTGCTTATTTGGCTTTTCTTTGTTTGTCAGTGCATGTATATGTATGCGTGTATTTGTGTGTTTATGTGTTTGTGTGTGTGTGTGTGTGTATGTGTGTGTGTGTGTGTGTGTGTGTGTGTGTGTGTGCGTGTGCGTGTGTGTGCGTGCGTGCGTGCGTGTGCGTGTGCGTATGTGTGCGTGTGTGTGTGTGTGTGCGTGTGTGTGTGTGTGCATGTGTGTGTGCGTGTATGTGTGTGTGTGTGCGCGCGCATGTGTGTGTGTGCATGCGTGTTTCATTACCATCAGGCTAACATCATTGTAACCGACCTACACACCTGTGTACTCGAACTCAAACTCACATTTGGAGAATCAACTTCTGCTTGCCTGCTTGCCTCTCCGCCTCTCTGTCTGCAAACCCGCTTCCAGCGTCCGTGCCTGTCTGTCTGCCTGTATCTGTTTGCCTGTCTCTATGTATGTGTCTGCCTATCTGTCTGTATCTGCTTGTCAGTTTCTTTGTATATGTCTGTCTGCCTGCCTTCCTGCCCGCTTACCTGCCTGTCTGTCTGCCTCCGTGGCTGCTTGTTTGTCTGCCTGCATGCATGCTTGTCTGTCTTCCTTTCTGTCTAACTTCCTATCTATCTGTCTGTCACCCTGCTTGCCTTCTTGTCTACCTGCCTGGCTCTATTTCTGCCTGTCTGTATCCTTGCCAGCTTACCTACGTGCATGCTTACCTACCTGCCTGGCTTCAATTTTGCTGTCTATCTGTCTCCCTGCCTTCTTACCTGCCTGCCTGCCTGCCTTCTTACCTTCCTGCCTGCCTGCTTTCTTGCCTGCCTGCCTTCTTACCTTCCTGCCTGCCTGCCTTCTTGCCTACCTACCTGCCTGCCTGCCTTCTTGCCTACCTACCTGCCTTCTTACCTTCCTGCTTTCTTGCCTGCCTGTATTCTTACCTTCCTGCTTGCCTGCCTTCTTATCTTCCTGCCTACCTACCTGTCCATCTATCATCCTGCCTGCCTGCCTTCCTGCCTGCCTACCTGTCCATCTATCTTCCTGCCTGCCTGTCTTCTTACCTGCCTATCTATCCATCTATCTCCCTGCCATCTACCTTACGTACGTGCTTACCTCCCCACCTCCCTGTCTACCTATCTATCTATCTCCGGCTTCACCATACGGGCGAGGTCAGCCATTCTCTCTCTGTGTCCATAATGACCTCGACCTCCCACAGCGGCTCTGATGACTACCTCCAACCCCCGCTTCGGAAATGGGAGGAGGTTGACAGCTGCTTCGTCACGTGAGGAATGATGATTAGGCTGTGTTGCAATAAGGTTTCCCGGAGTGTTTGATTTTCTCGATTCATTTGGCGTCGCGAAAAGGGAAGAATGGAGGAGAATGGGT
>NC_091569.1:10700160-10702660 GCF_042767895.1 Penaeus vannamei | reverse complement strand
TATTGATATTTTTATTATTATTATTATTATTATTATTATTATTATCATTATTATTATTATTATTATTATTATTATTGTTATTATTACTGTTATTATCATTATTATTATTATTATCATTATCGTTATCATCATCATTATAATTATTATCATTATTACTATCCTTATTATTATAATTTTTTTTTTTATCCTCATAATCATTTCTATTATTATTATCATCATCATCATCATCATCATCATCATCATCATCATCATTATCATTATCATTATCATTATCATTATCATTATTGTTATTATTATTATTATTATTATTATTATTATTATTATTATTATTATTATTATCATTATTATTATTATTAGTAGTAGTAGTAGTAGTAGTAGAAGAAGTAGTAGTAGTAGTAGTAGTAGTAGTAGTAGTATCATTATTATCATTATTACTATTATTATTGTTGTTATCATCATTATCATTATCATCATTATTATTATCATTATTGTCATTATCATATTATTAGTAATTATCATTTATATTTATCTATATATCCCCTTTGAATGAAAAATACCAACTATCACGCGTCAGTAATTGACGAATGATTGAATAAAATGAATAATATTAATAATATTTAGTTTTTATTCTGAGTTTCTCTTTCCTAATGCATTCGCTATTTTTCTTTCACTTTTCTTTTATCATCTTTCGTATTACTTCATTTTGCATATGTTGAAGTTCAAATTATGATCCTTCTAATTTCATGCTGAATTTTCTTTCCAGTATATTTATATTTACCTGAAATTCTTCAAAAACTTAAAAAATTGTGAAGAGATGTTTATCTTCGCTAATGTAATTTTTTTTAACGGAGAGCGACAGAAGCAAAAAGAGGGTAACTTTTATAAGAATAACGAAATGAAATTAAATAACGTCATTTCTCATCAATTTGACTTCGTGGACTTTATTCTTAAACGTATAATCATTGATCTAAAGTTTGATATCGACTAATTAGGCATACCTATTCAAGCTCACTATACTGAATTACTTTACAAAAATCTTTAAATTTGAGAATAAGAGTGGAAAGATTCCTTAATCCTACTATCACATCATATTCAATCAAGTTCAGAAAATGAAACAAAAATGATTAATACGTAATTACATGTCACAGTACATTATCAAAGCCGGGTTATTAGTTTCATTCAGCCCTAATTTTAAATTGTTATCAAACAAGTAACATCTTTGTACTGTGCTCCGTTATGCGAAACAATCTTTGCGTAAATCTTTATCTACAATACATGTGTCCTTGATTTAGTTGTTAGATGCGTCAGTGAACCTCCAGAATGCGTAAAGAGGCAACATACTCTTTAAAATACATTGAGGTCTATTGAACATTACTGATCAAAGAATCTCATCTACATACTGTATAAACATTTATCTTACTTTATGCTCTTTTAATTTTCTTCGGAAAGTTGCGATGTAGGAAAGGATCTTCTTTCTTTTTATGTTTTATTTCCATATATATCTGTCTGTATGTGTGTGTGTGTGTGTGTGTGTGTGTGTGTGTGTGTGTGTGTGTGTGTGTGTGTGTGTGTGTATCTATGTGTGTGTGTTTCCTTTCTTTCTTTCTGTATTTACTTCCTTCCTTAGTTACTAGTGCTCTCCCTGTACTATTAAACTATTCATTACACTAACAGTTGTGGCAAAAAAGAAAAAAAAAATACAGGTTCTATATACCTGCTAATTAGAAAAATAAAAATACCTTCCATGTTTGATAGGCATGCAACATAACGATTTATATCTACCAACTTATATTTACAATTCAGTCCTTAAAATTAAGAAATCAAATTGAATTGAATAAGTGAAAATAATTTGGAATAAATTGTCTCACCAATGTACAGGGTTACTCCACAATGCTTCGTCCATTCTTACTCTTTCCCCTTCTTTCATTGTTTTATGCAAGATAATAAGAGGTAATTTGATGAAGATATGAAACGTTATTAACTTATCATAATTGCATTATATGAAATGAAAAAGTTCTGATGCGACTTTGATATGTTCGGATGGCAGATATGAATTTTAATTGCATTTATAATGTTAAATCCATTTCAGCCCTTTTATTTGACGTCATTCTAGATTTTTTTTTATGACTAAATATTCTCTCTCTCACACACACACATACAATCTCTCTCTCTCTCTCTCTCTCTCTCTCTCTCTCTCTCTCTCTCTCTCTCTCTCTCTCTCTTTCTCTTTCTCACCTTTCTCGCTCTCTCTCACTCTCTCCGTGTGTGTGTGTGTGTGTGTGTGTGTGTGTGTGTGTGTGTGTGTGTGTGTGTGTGTGTGTGTGTGTGTGTGTGTGTGTGTGTGTGTGTGTGTCAATATATATATATGTATATGTATATATATATATATATATATATATATATATATATATATATATATATATATATATATATATATATATATATATATATATACATGTGTGTGTGTAAATAATAATGATGGTAATGAGGATTATCATTA
>NC_091569.1:10692660-10695160 GCF_042767895.1 Penaeus vannamei | reverse complement strand
CTAGGACAGGGAAATAAAGACACCACATTAGAACAAAGATCAGAATGGAAACTCCAAGGTTGTTTAAAGTTATTAATTGTGATGACAAAAGCTTGATTTGGGGGAAACTATCTTGTAGGAGAGGTTTTTGTTGGTAGTCGCATTTGTTTAAGATGACAACTCCACGACATTTATCAGGTTTAGCGATTAATATAATGCAGTCATTTTCATTCACTATAGTGGGGACCAGAAGACCTCAGAATCCTGATTTAGTTTCACTTGGCTTGATCATTTCTTAAAGGTGTTGGCTATGGTTGTTATATTCTTGGAAATACTGTTGAATCTGTTTTTGTAAACGTCACATTTTTCTGTATTTCCATAGATCTTTTCAAATTAAAGTAAATCTTGTGAAAAGAAATCTTAGGTAGAGGCATACAGAATTCGAGATATAGTATATCTTTTCACTCTTCTGATAGAATTTATTTGACTTTCTTTTCATCCATATTTTCTTAAATAGCTTTTTGTTGTGAGTCTTGTCTACTTTTTTTTTCTTTTTTGAACATTGTTATCGATCAGTCTCAAATAGATCTGAATCTTAGTTGAGTTTTCTTGTGACCCCATTCATTTTTTTTTCTTTTTTTTTTTACTGGAAATTTCTTCCGCCAACACGCACATCCTTTCTCCCACACAGATTTTCCTACACTGTCGTCCCATTCCTCCCTCCGAGATCTCATTATTTCAGAATCTCTCTTTTATACATAAAGTGTCTCCCGAGTTGAACATCACCTCCACAGCAAGAGTTGAACTTCACCTCCACAGCAAGAGTTGAACATCACCTCCACAGCAAGAGTTGAACATCACCTCCACAGCAAGAGTTGAACTTCACCTCCACAGCAAGAGTTGAACATCACCTCCACAGCAAGAGTTGAACATCACCTCCACAGCAAGAGTTGAACATCACCTCCACAGCAAGAGTTGAACATCACCTCCACAGCAAGAGTTGAACATCACCTCCACAGCAAGAGTTGAACATCACCTCCACAGCAAGAGTTGAACTTCACCTCCACAGCAAGAGTTGAACATCACCTCCACAGCAAGAGTTGAACATCACCTCCACAGCAAGAGTTGAACATCACCTCCACAGCAAGAGTTGAACATCACCTCCACAGCAAGAGTTGAACATCACCTCCACAGCAAGAGTTGAACATCACCTCCACAGCAAGAGTTGAACATCACCTCCACAGCAAGAGTTGAACATCACCTCCACAGCAAGAGTTGAACATCACCTCCACAGCAAGAGTTGAACTTCACCTCCACAGCAAGAGTTGAACATCACCTCCACAGCAAGAGTTGAACATCACCTCCACAGCAAGAGTTGAACTTCACCTCCACAGCAAGAGTTGAACATCACCTCCACAGCAAGAGTTGAACATCACCTCCACAGCAAGAGTTGAACTTCACCTCCACAGCAAGAGTTGAACATCACCTCCACAGCAAGAGTTGAACATCACCTCCACAGCAAGAGTTGAACTTCACCTCCACAGCAAGAGTTGAACTTCACCTCCACAGCAAGAGTTGAACATCACCTCCACAGCAAGAGTTGAACATCACCTCCACAGCAAGAGTTGAACATCACCTCCACAGCAAGAGTTGAACATCACCTCCACAGCAAGAGTTGAACTTCACCTCCACAGCAAGAGTTGAACATCACCTCCACAGCAAGAGTTGAACATCACCTCCACAGCAAGAGTTGAACTTCACCTCCACAGCAAGAGTTGAACTTCACCTCCACAGCAAGAGTTGAACATCACCTCCACAGCAAGAGTTGAACATCACCTCCACAGCAAGAGTTGAACATCACCTCCACAGCAAGAGTTGAACATCACCTCCACAGCAAGAGTTGAACATCACCTCCACAGCAAGAGTTGAACATCACCTCCACAGCAAGAGTTGAACTTCACCTCCACAGCAAGAGTTGAACTTCACCTCCACAGCAAGAGTTGAACATCACCTCCACAGCAAGAGTTGAACATCACCTCCACAGCAAGAGTTGAACATCACCTCCACAGCAAGAGTTGAACTTCACCTCCACAGCAAGAGTTGAACATCACCTCCACAGCAAGAGTTGAACATCACCTCCACAGCAAGAGTTGAACATCACCTCCACAGCAAGAGTTGAACATCACCTCCACAGCAATAGTTGAACTTCACCTCCACAGCAAGAGTTGAACATCACCTCCACAGCAAGAGTTGAACATCACCTCCACAGCAAGAGTTGAACTTCACCTCCACAGCAAGAGTTGAACATCACCTCCACAGCAAGAGTTGAACATCACCTCCACAGCAAGAGTTGAACTTCACCTCCACAGCAAGAGTTGAACTTCACCTCCACAGCAAGAGTTGAACATCACCTCCACAGCAAGAGTTGAACATCACCTCCACAGCAAGAGTTGAACATCACCTCCACAGCAAGAGTTGAACTTCACCTCCACAGCAAGAGTTGAACATCACCTCCACAGCA
>NC_091569.1:10655160-10657660 GCF_042767895.1 Penaeus vannamei | reverse complement strand
GTTGTAGTTGTTTTGTTTATTAATACTATTGCCATTATCATTATTAATATCATTGTCAAATTTCACGAGCACCATAATCAATATAAACATCTTTCTGTTTCTATTTCTTCTTCTTCCTCTTCTTTCTTCTTCTTCTTTTTTCTTTTTCTTTTCTTTTCTTTTCTTTTCTCTTTTTTTTTCTTTTTTTTACTTTTTGCGAATTTTCGAATCTTCAACAGTAATCGTATTATGACATGTAACCTTTCTAATACACAAATATAAGTGAAGTTAAAATTTCATGAATTCATTTCGATGAAGAAGAAAACAAAAATCAGTAAAAAGTAAATAAATAAACAAATTAAAACGGTAAATTATAAATAAATAAATAAATAACAGTAAAAGTAAAAGTAGAAAAAAGTAAAAAGAAAAAAAGTAATAAAATCAAAATAAACATTTGGAAAAAAAATCCCCTAAATTAACTTCAAAATCAAAATAAACATTTGGAAAAAAGAAACAAAAAAATCCCACAACCTAACTTCAAATAAAGAGTATTAAGGGAAAATACCTCAGTTTCTCCGTCCACAATGACTTTCCCCGTCCACACACTCAAAACTTTCGTCGCAAACTTCCTCCATCTTCTCTTTTCAGGGAAGGACTCCGTTACGTAACTGGGTAAGGCTTTTCCTTTGTATAATTTCTGTCGGTAAAGTCTTCATTATTATCCTGATTTCTGGTGGATGTCTTCTTGGCGTCTGCGGGCCTTTCACCTCCTCCTTAGCGCAATTCCAGTAAGTATTGCCAGGTACACACTCGCACGCGCACACATACATACATGCACGCACGCACGCACATACAGGCACACACATACACACGCACACACATACACACACACACACACACACACACACACACACACACACACACACACACACACACACACACACACATATATATATATATATATATACGTGTCTATCTTCCTGTCTGATTATTTATCAACTAATCAATCATATTACCAATATGTAAACGTCTACCTAACTATCTTCATGTCTGATTATCTATTTACCTATCTATCTATCTATTTATCTATTTTTCTATCTCTCTCTCTGTTTCTATTTCTATTCGCCTATCTGCTCATCTATCTACCTATCCCCTATCTCATTATACCTACCTATCTCAGTCTACCCACTTCCCTATCCGTCTATCTATCTATTTATTTGTCTGTCTGTCTCGTCGTCGTTAAACCATACTTCTATTAGATGAAAAGGATATCCATGAAAAGTTTATTTTTTGACTAAAGGACCCGTATCAATTTTCAAGTTTTCGAGTACAAAGAATCCTTGAAATAAGATGGAAATTTAAAAACTTTTCTTGGGAGAATCTATTTTCGTAAAATAAAATAAGTAACGACTTTCTCTAAAAATAAGATCAAGGGATACTTTTTGGATCTCCATTTAAAAAATAATGATAATAAAGAAGACACTCATGAATATAAATACTTTTCTCTTGGATGAACTACAGCCCCGGATTAGGTTTCTTTGTTCCATCTAACTTTAGCGTTAACTTTCAAAAATGGAATCTTTTACTTTGTACTTTAACGGACATGATAAACAAAAAATAAAGACTTTGAAGAACAAGAATTATAAACATGATACTCCCTTGACGCAACACAGTCAACATACACGCCGATCTTACCATAAACAACATAAGACGCTTAAACAGAGACACACCGAATGTAACAACACCACACATGGCTTAGGAGGACTAGAGGCATCTCTGGACACGGTAATGGATGCTGGCTGAGCTCCCTTGCCTTTATCTCGAGCCTTATCTCTCACTCGGCCATCAGGATTCGTATTGCAGCGAGATTGAGCACGACGACAGCGAGAGGATTACGTTGCATTGACGATTTTCTGATACATACATTTGCGTTGAGGCATCTGGTGCACGAATTAATATTGAAGTAGAGATTGATAGGGAAGTTGCTTATATATAAATGGAAGTCGAGGGTCCCCATACATAAATGAAAATTGAAGCTTCCAATACATAAATGAATATTGAAGCTTTTAATTCATAAACAAATGTTGAAGCTTCTGATAAATGAAATGACACTGAAGCTTCTGATAAATGAAAGACATTTTAGCTTTTGATACATATATTAACTACTTATTCTCTGATACATTTATTAACAACTTATTATCTGATACATATACTAACAACTGATTCTCTGTTACATAAAATCACACTTCCTTTACATAAATTAACACTGAAGCCTCTGATACATAGATCAACATTAAAGCTTCTAATATATAAAGCCACATTGAAGTTTCTGCTTTTGGGACTGCTTCTCAGGTGGACTCAGTGCTTCGCTTCGCTTCGGAACACGAAAGTTTTTCTTTGGTGCTTTGCTACCAATTCCCTGGAGGCGCAAGCCAACACAAGGACACGAAAAGGATTTCGGTTGTGTGTCTAAGTGTAGGTTTGTGTGTGTGTGTGTGTGTGTGTGTGTGTGTGTAATTGC
>NC_091569.1:10631198-10633698 GCF_042767895.1 Penaeus vannamei | reverse complement strand
CCCTCTCCCTCCCTATCTCTCTCTCTCTCTCTCTCTCACTCTCTCTCTCTCTCTCTCTCTCTCTCTCTCTCTCTCTCTCTCTCTCTCTCTCTCTCTCTCTCTCTCTCTCTCTCTCTCTCTCTCTCTCTCTCTCTCTCTCTCTCTCTCTCTCTCTCTCTCTCTCTCTCTCTCTCTCTCTCTCTCTCTCTCTCTCTCTCTCTTCCTCTCTCTCTCTCTCTCTCTCTTTCTCTCTCTCTCTCTCTCTCATTCTAACTCTCCCTCTCCATCTCCCACTCCCACTCCCACTCCCACTCCCTCTCCCTCTCCTTCTCCTTCTCCCTCTCTCTTTTTCCATCTCCAAACATGAGAATGAGAAAGGAAAACGATGCATGTTCAGAAGCTTCAAATGTTCAATAAAAAGGGGAGACTTTAGGAAACCGGAGAAAATTTTAGGCCGTTAAAGGAATTTCGACCTTATTCACCGTCGAACTCCGAAGTAATCAAACTCGTCGGAAAAACTGCAAAACGGATGAAACACAAACGCACATATTACGATTTAAGATTTGCACGATCCTGGAGTTTCTGAAAAGAAAGTTTTGATCTACCGTATACTTGGTCGTGGGGAGAGGTATTCTTTTGAAATGGGGCCTGTGTTTTCGCACACGCATACACGTACCAACTTGCACTGGAAATATCTAGGTATATCTATGTTCATATAGAGAGGTGGAGAGATAGATGTCATACATACATGTATGTATATATACATATATACATATATATATATATATATATATATATATATATATATATATATATATGTGTGTGTGTGTGTGTGTGTGTGTGTGTGTGTGTGTGTGTGTGTGTATATATGTGTGTGTGTGTGTGTGTGTGTGTGTGTGTATATACATATATATATATATATATATATATATATATATATATATATATATATATATATATATATATATATATATATATATATATATATATATATATATATATATATATATATATATACATATGTATACATATACTTATGTGTATATATATACATGCATATATATATATGTGTGTGTGTGTGTGTGTGTGTGTGTGTGTGTGTGTGTGTGTGTGTGTGTGTGTGTGTGTGTGTGTGTGTGTGTGTGTGTATATTTATGTGTGTGTGTGCTCCCTAAGATAAAAAGCAAGCTGCACAGTCCCCCCTTCTCGTTACCCAAGGAGATATTAATTCACTTACCTCCCCACGCAGTTTATCGTCGTCTCCACTATATCATCATGACTCTAACCCGACGAAAAGAATGCCACGCGGAGATTACAAGGCTGAAGATACCGTTCACGAAGGCGGTTTAGTGTACTTGATTTTCGTTATTTTTCGTTATTTTTCGTTATTTTTCGTCCCGTCCTCGTTAATGTACTCGGTACGCCATGAATTTCCGAGATTTGGAGTTTAGACGTGTTATTTATGACTGAATCAACGAAGCTAACAAATTCTGTTTTAACACACTTATGCCTCATTCTCTTTCTCTTTTCTCTTTTTGCTTATAAATATGTGTGTATGTGTGCGTGTGTGTGTGTGTGTGTGTGTGTGTGTGTTTGTGCTGTGTTTATGTGTGTGTGTGTGTGTGTGTGTGCGTGTGTCTGTATGTGTTTGTATGTGCGTTTGTGTGTTGTGTGTGTGTATGTTTGTATGTCTGTTTGTGTGTATGTGTGCGTTTGTGTAAGTATGTTCGTGTTTCTTACTGTTCGTCCACTTTGGCTTTTGTAAAAAGTAGTATTTCACTTCGAAAGAACTATAGAACATTCTAAGCCCTCTAAACTATTGGTAAAATAGTTTGGCAATTCACAGAAAATCTCTTCGAAAATGGAAATCTATAAAATCACTTTGTACTGTTATCTAAAAGTGAAGACGAACTTTTTTCAATATTCCTTTGTTACGTAGAGAGTGAAAAATATCTTCCTTTGAAATATTATGAAAAGTGTGATGATATATGACTTTTTTGTATTTGCATTTTCAGACATTCCGTAAGAGATAGATGTGTATTTATGTACACTGGGTTAAGGTTTGTATGGATGTCTTACGTAGAATGACGGTAACTTCTCTGAACATGAAACTTAAAAACGTGTGTGTGTGTGTGTTTATAAACACACACTTTTATACACACACACAGACACACACACACACATATATATACAAATATATGTATATATATGTATATGTATATGTGTGTGTGTGTGTGTGTGTGTGTGTGTGTGTGTGTGTGTGTGTGTGTGTGTGTGTGTGTGTGTGTGTGTGTGTGTGTGTGTGTGTGTGTGTGTGTGTGTGTGTGTGTGTGAATGGAAAAACACTTTACCGTGTTGACACTATAGATTGACATATAGTACAGATACTGCTACGGTAAAAGAGTTAAACTCTTTTACTCTTTCCTTCTCTCTATCTATCTATATGTATATATATATATATATATATATATATATATATATATATATATATATATATATATATATATATATGTATGTATGT
>NC_091569.1:10626198-10628698 GCF_042767895.1 Penaeus vannamei | reverse complement strand
ATATATATATATATATATATATATATATATATATATATATATATATATATATATATATATATATATATATATATATATATATATATATATTCATATATATATATATATACATATATATATATGTATATATATATATATATGAATATATATATATATATATATATATATATGTACACATGTATGCATTTATATAGATAGATAGATAGATAGATAGATAGATAGATGGATAAATAAATAGACAGGCAAACACACACACATACATACATATGTATGTGTGTGTGTGCGTATCTATTGTATGATTTTAAAAGGAAATAAAAGAAAAAAATATACAATTATGAAAAAAATATTCATGATCCTTTGATTATTAGAAAAGCCAATAATATATTTATTTCATAGATATGAAAGAAATGATGTGATTATATGAAAATCCTTCATGATATTTGAAAAAAGATTTATAGAACAAAATCTACTTTTTGTACTTATGATACATTTCCTACTAACTGACAAGGCGGGGCAGCCTAAATAGCAATAGAGGCCGTCATTCCCTATGTTTGAATAGACCAATGGCCCTTACAGACTCTCCATAAAGATACATCTGTCTTTATCACTGTGGGAGGGTAGACGTAGCGAAACTGTTCTTGAGAAATCTTAACGTTATCCCAAAGATATTTTGCCAAGGAAATATTTGTTGTTGTTCTTTTCGCTAAAGTTATTGTTGTTATATTGTGGTTATTCTTATTACTGTTATCGTTTGCTCATTTTATTTATATTATTCAGACGGAATAATATAAATAAAATGGGAATATTTTGCATTTGTTTCTGCAATGAAATAGCAAGGATATTCAGTACCAAGCCAGGGAATGGGGGAGAAAGAGAGAGAGAGGGAGAGAGAGGAGGGAGGGATGGAGAAAATCGAAGAGAAGAGAGAGAGAGAGAGAGGAGGGAGGGATGAAGAGAAGAGAAGAGAGAGAGAGAGAGAGAGAGAGCAGGGAAGGATGGAGAGAAGAGAGGAGAGAGAGAGAAAGAGAGAGAGAGAGAGGAAGGAATATAGAAAGAGATAGAGAGGAAGGAAGAAAGAGGGAGTAAGAGAGAAGGGGAAAAAATTGAGAAAAAGTATATTTTTTACCATCAATGCTTTCTTTTTCTCTGTTTAGGGGATAAGATTAATCGACCCATTTATCAAACTCCAAACAAACTTGGATCAAACCCAATCCAGTGTGTCGTTAAATAATTTCACTCTTATTTTTATTTCTTTTCTTTTCTTTTGATCTATTTGATGATCTTATTATTTTTCTTATTTTAACATCTCTTATTTTTTTTAATGAATGAATGTATTTTCATCATCATATCTTTTTTATTTCAATGGAATTCTCTTAAAATGATATAATGATAATGGCGATAAAAATAGTAATGGTAATATCGTATTATCGTTGTTATTATTACGTTGTTATCATTATTGTTATTATTATGATCATCATCATTATTGTTATATTTTATTATTATTATTACTATCATTATTAATATCATGATTATTATTGTCATCATTATTATTATTATTATTATTATTATTATTATTATTATTATTATTATTATTATTATTATTATTATTATCATTATTACTATTATTATTATTATTATTGTTATTATTATTATTATTATCATTATTATCATTATTATTAATAGTATCATTATTATTATTATTATCATTGGTATTATTATTATTATTATTAATATTATTATCACTATTATTGTTATTATTATTATTGTCATTATTATTATTGTTTATTATCCTTATTATTATTGATATCATTATTATGATTTTTTATCATTATCATTATTGTTATTATTACAATTATCATTATCATCATTGTAATAATTGTCATCATTAGTACTGTCATCATAATTATTAGCACTATTATTTTCATTATCATTATTGTTAACACTATTGTTATCACCATTACTATTATCAGTATTATTATCATTATCATTATTATTATCATTATCATTGCTATTATTATCATTATTATCATCATTATCATCATTAGTATCATCATAATCATTATTATCCTTACCATCATCATTATTATTATCATCATTGTCATTGTTGTTATCATTATTTCTATTATTATTGATGCAATTATCATTTTCATTACTATCATTATTAGTTCTATTTCTACTTTAAAAGGACACAAAGATATTAACATATATCCTCCCGATATAAAATGATTTTATAAATTTTCATGACTTTTAAAAAACATGATTGAATTGACCTACTATAGGAAAATGAATCCTATACCAGTATTTACATAAAATCTGGTTGGCATGATATCAATGACAAGTTTTAATTAATATGTTAGTCCATCAAGTTTGTAAACGTTGTCAACAGATGTGATTACTAATTACTGACGCTTTTGGTTTCAGCAGATTCAAAATATTTGTTGACATGAAAAATAACGTACACCAGATTTGGAGTGAATGATTTCAGAGTTCAGATATTTCG
>NC_091569.1:10616198-10618698 GCF_042767895.1 Penaeus vannamei | reverse complement strand
CGGTGTATATACATGAACAACTTTCGATTAACATTGTAACGTATCCTATGTAAACAAAATGTATTGCTGTATATAAAATATTTCACTATAAAAATGTTCATATATAACAATTACCAGCTAAGACCGCTCGTATCCGAATGCCATTTAAATTTGCATTCTACAGTTACAAAGCGTACATCATAAATAAAAAATAAAAGAGAGAGAGAGAGAGAGAGAGAGAGAGAGAGAGAGAGAGAGAGAGAGAGAGAGAGAGAGAGAGAGAGAGAGAGAGAGAGAGAAAGAAAGAAAAAAAATCAATACAATAAGAACACCAACAATACCAGAACCCTACACAAGAACAATGGCATTAAACATATAACCTAAAAGTAATTTCAGCCGTGCGTACACCTCCATCCCGGACAAATGGCTGTTTACAAATCTCCCTTTCCCAAACGGAGAAGAAATGACGGCAATTTTCTCCTGCAGACTCCTTGATGACGCTGCAACGGCTCCTCAGGAACGGAAGACGTGATATATTTTTTTGTGTGATATTTTTGTGAGTGCGTTTGTGTGTCGTTGTGTGTGTGTGGGGGGGGGGGGGTTGTGTGTGTGTGTGTTTGTTTGTGTGTGTGTGTTTGTGTGTGTCTTTGTGTGTGTATGTGTGTGTGTTTGTTTGTGTGTGTGTGTGTATGTGTTTGTGTGTGTGTGTTTGTGCGTGTGTGTGTCTGCCTGTCTGTCTGCCTGCCTGTCTGTCTGTTTGTCTATCTATCTACCTATCTATCTATCGATTCATCTATCTATCTACGGAGGCAGACAAATATTCCTCAGATCATCAGTAGCACATCAATTATATCAAACGAAATCAACGTGAATATGTTATTCTGTAATTACTGCCAACGTAGCCTTCACCTGTTCACTAATGACTACCCAAATTTGCCTTCGTTGTCTGCAAATATTCGCTACTTCTTTTAATTACATTCCTTACACGTTAATGGGATCATTATACATACTGAAGAGGCTGAGAAAAAAAGAAGTTATAGTGTTTTCGGAAAAGATTTCTTCATAATTAGTACACTGCGACATAATTAGGAATATTTTGGTTTATTTACATAATTTCGTTTAATGTCTAATGTGCAGATATCAATGATGTTGATAAACTGCTCTCATGCATAATAAAATCTTCTAGTTTATCTTATCAAAATATGATTATATTTTTCAATTTCGAAGGGTTTTTTTATTTTCAGTATATCATGAATGTATAATTTTTTTGCATAAATATCAAAATAATTGTTGTTACTAATCACCTTCTATATAACTATTTTCTTCGTCATTATCATAATCACGATCACTATTATATTTTTTATAACAACGATGAATGAGGGAAATATTCTAGAGCTCTCAGAAAAAAGAAGAAAGTAAAAGAAAGTGAAAGGTTTAAAGAAAAAGAAAACGAATGAGGAAGAGAATAAAATATATATTTTAAAAAAGAAAGATAAAAAAGGAAGGCGAAAAAGAAACGAAAAAAATATAAATGGAAAATATCCAATCGTCATTTCCTTTTCTTCACCTTTTCTCTCATTCAAAAAAAAAAAAAAATCCATATGAAATAAATCTACAGTCCTAAAAAAAAAAAAAAAAAAATCCATTTTAAGAGGAGGCACCAACAGCCTCAACAATCACGTTAATCTTAAGTGCAATAACCTAGACGCTCCGTTATTGATGCTCCGGATTCAAAGGTGATTTATTACACTGGCCGTTTTATGGCTTTCAGAACTCGGGTGATTTATAAAGCTCAAGCAGTCAGAGGTTTTGCTGTCGCGGGAAATATGAAGAAAGTGTAATATTCGAGGGTTTTTTACTTTCAGTCTCAGGTGATGGAGTGTGTGTGTGTGTTGGAGGGGGGGAGGGGTGGATGTGTGTGTTTTAGTGTATGTGGGGGAGGGAGGGGTTGGAAGGTGTGAAATCCCGTAGGTGTTACCGAAATGTGGGTTGGATTCCCGTAGAGTTTTTCTTCAGAATTTGAAGCGTCGGTGCATATATTTTCAAAGATGTCGGGTATGTCCGTAGAGTTTCAATGGCCGACTTTCAGCGTCTTTTTTGCTAGTTTTACGCACTTTGGCTCGTTGTTATTCCTATCTAAGCCTGTTTTACCCCATAATTTCCCTGATATACTTCATACCCTCCAGTGTTATCGGGACTAACAAATCAAAATTATCGAAGGAAATGGAACTCAGATCTCCTCAACGAATCCTTTGCACAAGAAACAACGCCAAGAATCGTTAAAATCAGTGGATTTTCTGCAGAAAAATATCAAATTTGTTTCGAAATTAAGTCACTTCCCTGTTATCATTATTAATTTATTTATCATTATTTACTGTTATCATTGTTATTATTATTATTATTATTATCTGTTATCATTATTAGTATTATTAAATATTATGATTTTGGTGTTAAATGCAGCGTAAATATATGTAACAAGAGAAAGAGAGAAGGAGAGAGCGAGAGACAGAGAGGGGGGTAG
>NC_091569.1:10561198-10563698 GCF_042767895.1 Penaeus vannamei | reverse complement strand
CTTGTCTTGATTACCCAATGATCCTCAACCTTAACCTTCCTTAAGAAAATGATACGAGCTCCACTTTTCACGAAGAGACAAAAAAAAAAAAAAAAAAAAAAAATCCAAACAAAAAATAAACAAAACATAAGAAAAAAAAAAGAATGAGAAAAACATACCTCTTCTCCATCTTACAAGACACAAGAAACACAAGTCTGGGAGATGACATCTTCGCAAATATAATATTCCAATGGAGTTTATTTCGTTCCCGAGTACACATGGCACCGCGCTGAACATGAGTATGACACGTGTCGGCTTTTCAGAGTACGGCATTTGAATGAGGATATGATACGGTGAGTTGGTGGCAGAGAGAATAGGGGGATGAGAGAGATAAGTAGATGGAAAGAATGTAGGGTGGAGGGAGGGAAGGAGAGAGAGAGAGAGAGAGATTAAGAAAGAGAGCCAATTCCGCAAGAAAGAAAGATAAGAAGACAGGGAGAAAGTAAGAGAAAACGAAAGATAGATATAATAGATAGAAAGAGAATAGGGTGGAGGGAGGGAAAGAGAGAGAAAAGGGGAGAGTGAGAAAGTGATTATGAAAGATAGACAATTCCGCAAGAAAGAAAGAGAAAAAGGAAAGAGATAAAGACAGGGAGAAAGAAAGAGAAAACGAAAGAGATGAAGAGAGAAAGAAAAGAAAAAAGCAAAATACCACGTCCGTTTTTAGTTTTCATTTGCCAGCCTTTATCCAGCATCGTTCCGTCTGTATATTTTTTTGTTGTCGTTGTTAATGTTTTTCTTTCGCTTTTTGTTTTTCTTCCTCTTATTCCCGTTTAACCGCGGCTTACAGTAAGCAGTATACCGGAAATGCAAGTACCACCCGACGCAGCATCCGCCCCGAAACACCACAGAGAAGCGGAGAAGCCGAATTTAGCATCCCTTGGACAGCGGCACCAAGACTCCCTCAGGGCGTATCACAAGGAAGGTGCAATTACGTAAAGCCATTTTGCGTAACATGTTGTCATCGTGTTTGTCAAATGGCGGCCATTGAGCCCCCTGGAATGCACGAGAGCCGGGGTGATTAGGGTCTTTGAACAGGGAAACCGTCCTGCGCTCCGTCCAATCTCGGGGAAAGGAAAAACTGGCAACTCGCTCGAAATTCGGGAGAACTCCGATTCACCGAAAAAAAAATATATATAATATATTGTAAAGGAATTGATATATTGTAAACAATTCTAAAAAAACGCTAGATATAAGTAAACATCAAGAAAGCGCCAGTTGATTTGGTTAAAATGGAGAATTGTCGAATTGGTGTCCAAGAATTCGTGATGGGTTGCCAGTTTGTTCTTTCCTGAAATTGGACGGGGTGTACACGTCTGGTCCGGGAAAGGGTTAGCATCACCGACCTGTTAGGGGATCCGCAATACGTATTGAAATCCTTAACGGTGAAGGATTACAGATGGATGAGTTTGATTCGCTGCAGTAGGAGAGGTTCGTGAGATTGATTTTGTTCATACATTTTCTTTTTGTTTGTTTGTTTCTATTTGAGTTTTTTTTTTTTCCTGTACTGGAAAACTTAAAAAATTGCCAGACTTGCGTAAAAACAACAACATTATATTCATTTCAACTTATACAAAGAGTGTACGACTTATATTTATAATATAAAATGGAAATTACTCCCTCAGGCGGAGATTAATCTTATGTATGTTATTTATGTATTTGAACAAAAAAATGTATGGATTTACGTCAAGCTGCTATAGTCATATTCACAGAATATACCACGCAAATTATATTTTTCCCATGACATTTCTAAAGTTTATTTTAATGTTTCACTATAACAGAAGACGTGTGTCTGCGAAATAAATTTTTAAAAAATCATCATGTAAAACGGTTTGATTATATTTTCATAAATTGTCATCGAAGTCTTCTAAACAGAGTTCTAAAGTTGTTATCATTCAACTTGAAAATGATAATTATACAGCCATGGGAAAGTGAACCATAGAGAATAATTGAATTAATGTTAACACATCATTTGAAACTTTATTTTTGTGTAAATTAAATACGTTGATAAATACAGATGATTAATGACAACAATGTTGCTTGTATTCATGATTGAGTCGCGAATGATATTTATTTCTCTCCCTCCTTTCTTTGCCTCTGTCTCTCCTTCGTCCCTCACCCTCTTCTCCTTTCTTCTACGTCACTGTAACTCGATCTGTTTATTTATCTGTGTCAGTTTGTTTGTCTATCTGTCTGTCTTTCTGTCCTTGTCTCTCTCTCTCTCTCTCCCTCTCTCTCTCTCTCTCTCTCTCTCTCTCTCTCTCTCTCTCTCTCTCTCTCTCTCTCTCTCTCTCTCTCTCTCTCTCTCTCTCTCTCTCTCTCTCTCTCCTTCTGTTCCCCATCCTCCATCTACCCTTTCCCTTTATCCCTCCCTCCATCACCCTCCCTATCCCTCTCTCTCTCTCTTCCTCTCCTTCTCTCCCTCTTCTTTCCACTCCTCCCCTTCTCCCGATCTTCCTCT
>NC_091569.1:10538698-10543698 GCF_042767895.1 Penaeus vannamei | reverse complement strand
GAGAGAGAGAGGGGGGAGGGGAGAGAGAGAGTGAGAGGAGGGGAGAGATGGGGGGAGGGTTAGGGAGAGAGAAGGGGAAGGGGGAGTTAGAGAGGGGGGAGGGAGAAGAGGAGATAAAAGGGAGGGAGAGGGGAGAGAGAGAGAAGGGGGAGGGGAGAGAGAGAGAAGGGGGGGGAGAGATGGGGGGAGGGTTAGGGAGAGAGAAGGGGAAAATGGGTGGGAGTTAGAGAGGGGGAGTGGGAGAAGAGGAGATAGAAGTGAGGGAGAGGGGGAGAGAGAGGGGGAGGGAAGGAGGGCAGAGAGAGAAGGGAGAAGGGAATAGAGGGGGAAGGGGGAGGGGAGAGAGAGAGAGAGGGAAGGAGGGCAGGAGAGAGAAGGGGAGAAGGGGTAGAAGAGGAGAGAGAGGGAGAGGGAGACAGAGGGGATGGCGAGAGGAACAAAGAGAGGGGGAGAGAGAAGGGGTTTGGGGAGGGAAAGAGAGAAGGGGAGGAGGGGAGAGAGAGAAAGAGGGGGAGGGGAGAGAGAGAGAGAGAGAGGTGTAGGAAGGGATAAGAGAGACAGAGAGAACGAGGACGCTGGGAGAGAGCGAAAGAAAAGAAGACAGAGAGAGAGAGAGAGAGAGGAGGAGGAGGAACTGAGAGACAGAGAAAGAGAAAGAGAACAAGGAGGGTGGGGGAAACCGAAAGAGGACTAGATATATACAGAGAGAGGGGGGAGGAAGAGAGAAGAGGGGTAGAGAAAGAGTGAGTAAAGGAGCAGAGAGAGAAAGAGAGAGAGGACAAGGAGGGTGGGTTAGAGAGAGAGAAATAGATATATGAAGCAAAAGAAAAAGAGAGAGAAAAAAGACCCGCTGTTACTTCTCTCCTCTCTTCCTTCCTTCTATCTCCCTTCCCTCCTTCTTTCTCCCTTCCTTCATTCGTTCCTCCTTCCCTTCCTTCCTTCCCTCGTCCCTTCCTTCCCTCATTCTTTCCTCCCTTTCTTCCTTCTTTCCTTCCGACCTCGTATTTTCAAATTCTTTCCTCCCTTCCTTCCATCCTTCCTTTTCCCTTCCTTCCTTCTCTCCTCTCTTCCTTCCTTTCTTCCTTCCTTCCTTCTTTCTCTCCTCCCTTCCTTCCTTCTATCCCCTCCTTCCTTCTCTCCTCTCTTCCTTCCTTCCTCCCTTCCTTCTTTCTCTCCTCCCTTTCTTCCTTCTTTCTCTCCTCCCTTCCTTCCTTCCTCCCTTCCTTCCTTCTCTCTTTTCTTCCTTCCTTCCTTCTTCCCTTCCTTCTTTCTCTCCTCCCTTCCTTCCTTCTGTCTCTCCTCCCTTCCTTCCTTCTTTCTCTCCCTTCCTTCCTTCCTCCCTTCCTCCCTCCTCTCCTCCCTTCCTTCCTTCTCTCCTTCCAACCTCGAATCTCCACAAACGGAAATGGGTCTTCCTATTCTTCCCAGCCAGCGCTCACGGTCACTAACACAGGACCGAGTCAGCTGCTAAATCTGGTTTGTATATTCTCAGGTGGCCTCCACGCAGCGACTCTGAAAATCTGTCGTGTGGGATTTTGTAGTTCGGGATGGGAGGGTGGAATGTGACTTTGTTTCTCTAATATCTATTTTCTGTTTATCTGCTTTTTGTCTGTCTGTCTGTTTTTTATTCAGTTTGTTTGTCTGTCTGTCTTTCTATCTAGTTAGCTACTTCTTTCTCCGGATCTATATTTGTATATCTATGTCTGTCTGTCTGTCTGTCTCTCTCTCTCTCTTCTTCTTCTTCTTCTTTCTTCTTCTTCTTCTTCTTCTTCTTCTTCTCTCTTCTCTCTTCTCTTCGCTCGTCTCTCTCTTTCGTTCATTATATACTGGTTGCGCATTAATGCCACTGAAATAGTCATTGCAGACACATGCTGACTGACTGGAAAGCTAGCATAGGTATAGGG
The DNA here is from genome assembly GCF_042767895.1 of Penaeus vannamei. Taxonomy (NCBI): domain Eukaryota; kingdom Metazoa; phylum Arthropoda; class Malacostraca; order Decapoda; family Penaeidae; genus Penaeus; species Penaeus vannamei. Next base: position 10,541,794 of record NC_091569.1, on the reverse strand, counting down.
ATTATTGAGAGAGAGTGAGGACAGGGGGAGAAAGAGAGGGAGGAAAAGAAGAGAGAGAGAGAGAGAGAGAGAGAGAGAGAGAGAGAGAGAGAGAGAGAGAGAGAGAGGGAGGGAGGGGGAGGGAGGGTGAGGGAGGGAGGGAGGGGAGGGAGGGAGAAGGAGGAGGGAGGGAGAGAGAGAGAGAGAGAGAGAGAGAGAGAGAGAGAGAGAGAGAGAGAGAGAGAGAGAGAGAGAGAGAGAGAGAGAGAGAGAGAGAGAGAGAGGCAGAGGTGGGGAAGAGAGAGAGAGAGAGGGACAGGCACACAGAGAAAAATCCGACTAACTGATCAGTCAGTTTTCTGCAGTTCGAGAAAAAAATCATGACCTATTTTCCTGTAAGTTCATCAAAACAGCCCCGCCATCGTACATTAGGTTTTCCGCGAATTCTGAACAACACTGAGTAAGCTTTATTACATATATATATATATATATATATATATATATATATATATATATATATATATATATATATATATATGTGTGTGTGTGTGTGTGTGTGTGTGTGTGTGTGTGTGTGTGTGTGTGTGTGTAGCAGTAGTAGTAGTAGTTGGAGGAGGAGGGGAGATTAGACTTGGATATATTTAAATATAGAAATGGTGAGAGAAAGAAAAGAAGACAAAGATTTAGGTTTCGCCATCAGTAAGATAATTAAGTAAATAAATAAACCACCGTTGATGGACCACTAATTCAGCGGAGTCTGTTGGGAACGACACTTCCTTTCGGCAATGTCCGCGCAAATTAACCATTAAGCAAATATATACATGTTTATGCGTTTTTGATTTTCATTATTGGCACACTTCGGGGGGAAATGAGTCGTGGTGACTTTCAAAGGCATTGATATAAAAATCGCTAATCAATCTATGGCACGTATAACATATAAACAACTTTGTTTATACATATATATATACATATATATAGATAGATAGATATAAATATATATGTGTACACACACACACACACACACACACACACACACACACACACACACACACACACACACACACACACATATATATATATATATATATATATATATATATATATGTATATATATAGATAGATAGATAGATATAGATATATAGATATAGATATATATATATATATATATATATATATATATATATATATATATATATATATATATATAGAGAGAGAGAGAGAGAGAGAGAGAGAGAGAGAGAGAGAGAGAGATAGATAGATGAATATGTATATATATATATATATATATATATATATATATATATATATATATATATATATATATATATATATTATTGTATATATATATAAATATGTATATACATATATATATGTGTATATATATATATATATATATATATATATATATATATATATATATATATATATATATATATGTATGTATGTATGTATATATACATATATATATATGTATGTATGAATATGTATGTATGAATATGTATGTACATATGTATATATATATATATATATATATATATATATATATATATATATATATATATATATATATATATATATATATATATATATATATATACATATATATATATATATATATATATATATATATATATATATATATATATATATATGTATGTACATATATATATATATATATATATATATATATATATATATATATATATATATATATATATATATATATACATGTATATATCTACATGTGGGGCAAAGCCCTAGGGAACCCCACAGGGTTCCTGTTGCGATGCGGGAGGGTTGGGCTGAGTATTTTGAGCAGTTGTACCAGATTATTCCACCAACAGTTAACTTGGATGGGGGTAGTGCCGACATTCCGTTGTCAGACCCACCCATCAGTGAGGATCCACCCTCCCTGACTGAAGTTAGGGAGGGGGGTTGATCTCCAAGCTGAAGATTAGTAAAGCAGCGGGTATCTGCGGCATCCCAACTGAACTGTTAAAGGCTGGTGGTGAACCTATGGCGCGGGGGTTGCATGCTGTCCTGGCTGCCATCTGGCGGTCCGGTACCGTTCTTCCTGACCTGCTGAGGGGTGTGGTCATCCCTCTCTGGAAGGGGAAGGGGGACTGATGGGACTGCAGCAATCACCGAGGCATCAAACTGCTCAGTATACCTGGCAACGTTCTTGCCCACACCCCACATCTGAGACGTATTAGAGACCACCTACTGAGGCATCAGATGCCGAAGCAATCTGGAATCATTTCCACAATAGACGGTATCATGGTGCTTTGAGTCATTGTAGAGCGCCGTCGTGAGTTCAGGCGTGGGCTGCTTACAGCCTACATCAACCTCAAGAAGGCCTTCGATGCATGCGATGCATCGGGGATCACTCTGGGAGATCCTGAGACTGAGAGGAATTCCAAAAAAGATTATTGGACTTATAGCAAGTCTGTATACTGGTACTGTAAAGTGTGGTGGGGGCCTGTCGAGCTTATTTCCTTAACTCAGGAGTGAGGCAAAGCTGTGTCCTTGCGCCAACTCTTTCCAACACTTGCATGGACTAGATACTGGGCAGAGCTACTGTTCAAAGCCATTGTGGAGCAACTCTGGGCAATATCAAGGTTACAGACCTTGACTTTGCCAATGATGTTGCTATTCTATCTGAGTCTTTGGAAACCTTAGTAGTGGCTCTGGATGCATTTAGTAATGAAGCGAAGCCCTTGGGTCTAGAGGTCTCCTGGACCAAGACCAAGATCCAGGACTTTGGGGACGCTAGAACCTGTTCGGTTGGTACGTGCACGCGGCGAGGACATTGAAGTCACAGAGAGTTTTACATACCTTGGTAATGTAGTTCATAACTCTGGGCTGTCAGACCAGGAAGTCAGCAGACGGATTGGCCTGGCAGCAGAGGTCACGAACTCTCTCGACAAGAGTATTTGGAGATGTCGGTACCTGTGCAGAAGAACCAAGCTACGGGTTTTCCAGGCCCTGATAATGCCATACAGTAGTGAAACGTGGATTATTATCTTGTACCTTGGAGTCTCGTCTTGATGCCTTTTGTAAAACCCCACGAGAGCCGTGGCCCAGGGTGCCGAGGGCGGAGCGGTGAACACCAACATC
>NC_091569.1:10526198-10528698 GCF_042767895.1 Penaeus vannamei | reverse complement strand
CTGCTTGGCGACTTCAGATCGGCGACTTCGATGGACTCTATCACGCCCCGGTGTCTGAGGTGGGACAGTACCTTTGAGAAGCTTTATTTTTGCATCTTTCTATTATAGAATCTTTCATGTGTGAATGTATAACGATAATGATGATAATGATATTTGAAATGATTATAGTAATGATTGTGGTAGTAAAGGATTATACTACTACCGCTACTGTTACAACTACTACTACTACTACTAATATTAATGATGATAATGATAATAATAATAAAAGTAATGATATAGATAATAGCAATAATAATTAAAATGACAAGGATAATAATAATAATAAAAAGCAGAGGAAATGCAATAAATATTCCTGATCGAAAACACCGTAAGGAAAAGCAGCAAATCGTTCTGTGACAATTTGCCAAAAACTCCCGTTGCCAAAAACAGCTGAGGACGAGGCAGTTGTGAACGCGTTGCGGAAATATCTTGGGTGTTGTTCTCAAGGAGGAAGTTCGAGGAAGAAGTTGATACAAACTTTAGGGTTTTTTCTTTTCTTTCTTTCTTTCTTTTCTTTTTTCTTTTTTCTTTTTCTTTTTTCTTTTTTTTTTTTTTTTTTTGTATACTAAAGTTCGTGTGATTAAATTTGGACATTGTGAATTTCAGCTTTATATATATATATATATATATATATATATATATATATATATATATATATATATATATATACATATATATATATATATATATATATATATATATATATATATATATATATATATATATATATATACATATATATATATATATATATATATATATATATATATATATATATATATATATATATATATATATATATATATATACATATACTAAAGTGTATGTGATTAAATTTGGACATTGTGAGTTTCGGTGGATCCTGAAACGTTTATTATATTTGTTGTATTGTCTAGTATCATTTCTTTTGTCATTTCTTTGTTTCTCACTCAGAGAAAAAAAACTTTATTTCTTTTGTTTTCACGCACGAAAAAATATACATATTTTTCTTGTTTTCTGATCCTGCTGACAGTCTTTTCTTCGCTTGTTTTCTTCTTATTATTATTGTTTCTTTTGTCCTTAGTACTTTATAACAATTTCCTTGGATTTGTATGTTTTTTTTCTCTCTCTCTCCTAGTTTTATCAACTCGAGTTCGGCAGAATTTTCTCGAGCATAGCAAAAAAAAAAAGAAGAAAAAAAAACAGAAAAGATATATATATATATATATATATATATATATATATATATATATATATATATATATATATATATATATATATATATATATATATAATTCCTGTTTTCTGTTCTCTCTTCTTAATGTTTCTTCTTCTCTGTCGTCATGGTTATTCAGTTATTCTTTCCCTGGCTCGTTCTCTCCCTTTTTCTTTTTATCTTTTTCTCCTTCTGTCCTATTCTCCAAGTGCCTTCCTTTGTTCACATTTTTCTGATCATATTTTCTACGATTTCCCATAAAGTATCAGTCAGTCTCTATGCTTTTGGTACTTTTTCATATTTCGTATTTGACTTATGTTCTTGTTTCTTTAGCACTTGTTCCGTTTTCTTCTTCTTCTTCTTCTTCTTTTTCTACTACTTCTTCTTCTTCTTCTTCTTTTCGTTTACTTCCCAAATAATCTTGTAATTTGACGATGTAAGTTAATGAGATATGACGTTAATACGCAAATTAGGGTAAATTATGTTTTTGTGTGAACGAGGGAACGGTATTAGCACAGATATTTGTGGATAGCATGCACAGCTCTATAGATAATGATCATTATGCATGAGGTCGAATTAAACATTATTAAGTTAATTTGTAATGATGGTAAAATGATAACGTTGCTGTTTTTGCCCTAATGATAATCCATGTTGACATTTTATCATCATCATTGCTGGTATTTTATTATCATTGTTGGCATTTTATCATCATCATTGTTGGCATTTTATCATCATCATTGTTGGCATTTTATCATCATCATTGTTGGCATTTTATCATCATCATTGTTGGCATTTTATCATCATCATTGTTGGCATTTTATCATCATCATTGTTGGCATTTTATCATCATCATTGTTGGCATTTTATCATCATCATTGTTGGCATTTTATCATCATCACTGTTGTCATTTTATTGTCATCATTGTTGTCATTACTTATATCATGCTTCTTATCATTGATGTCGCTGTTGTTCTTAGTCCAGCGAATCAGGAGTTCTCTTAATCTGTTATTAAAGCTCAAAAGGGAGTAATTTGGATTAGATATTATAAGATATTTCTGTTTTATTCGAGTTGCTTTTAGGCGTGTGATAAACTTAATAATTTAATTGGCTCTATTTCGTTTTATTTCTTCTCGACTCATCTCCTTTACTTTCTTCTATTTTCTTTTGTTTTTTCTTTAATCTACCCATTTGTTCGCAGTTTAAAAACTAAAACTATGGACGGTTTTTAAATGTCTTTTTCCTCCCTCTCCCAAAACTCGTTCATGG